>NC_133526.1:165662089-165971867 GCF_048544455.1 Silene latifolia
TGGTGGTTTATGAGTCCACCACTATCCTCTAATTTTTTTTTTAAAAAAAGAAAAGATTTGAAACTTTAAAAAAAATATCGTCTTATGAAATCAGATCTGGTGGTTTCTGAGTTTTTGTTTAAAAAAGAAATGATTATGGTAATTGTAGTGGTGCGTGGTAATGTGCGGTGGTGATAACAGTTGTGCGTGGTAATGTGTCGGGTTGTGGGAGTGGAAGAAAGAGGATGTTGTGGTGGTGGTGGAGGGCGGCAACAACACCATCGACAACAACCAGATCTAGGTGGTGGGATGGTGGAGAGGAAGGAGTGGTGGTGTTTGTTGGTGAGTGAGGAAGGGATTTCGGGTGTGATGTTGGTGAGAGGGTGGCAGGTGGGAAAGGTGGTGGACGAAGTCATGGTGGTGGAGTGGTGGTGATGGCGTAGTATTGAAGGAAATGAAAGGAGGGTGGTCGGGTGGTGGTGGTGTCGGGTGGCAGTGAAGTGGAGGGTGGTCGGGTGGTGGAAGGGAGGGAGGGTGGATTTATTGGGATTTTTTTTTGGTGATATATTTGTGTTTTTTTTTTTGGAGGACTTTTTTGGGATTTTAGAGAGAAGGGAGGAAATGAAATTGTGTGGGATGAGAGAGAATGGGATGAGTGGAAACTATATATTAGATTACTGGTTATGTAACACCCCCATACTCCAAGTGCCTTAACAGGACCACTTAAGGCATGGAAGTGCTACCATCTCGGTTACCCGAGGCAATGATAATCATAAGACAATGAAGAAAAATAATTTAAATAACAATATAGTTTAAAGAGATTACATGATCAAAACCAAAACTGTTAAACTGAAATACAAGGTTCTCAGACGGTCTACTGATAAAACTATCAAAGTTATAAAACATAGTCTGACACAGCGGAAGACTTCTAACTGCCACGTGATGACTCATCCCAGCTATCCCATACGCGTCATATCATACCTGCTTAATAACTGCTCACCACCCCCGAATGGATCACCACAGTTTTTAAAACATTTAAACGGGGTCAGTACTAATTACACAAAAACAATGCCACAACAAATCAACATACCAAACCAGTTCAACACACAACAAACCCCAGTCTCCATAATCAATCTCCACACAAGTGACAACACACTAAAGTGTGTAGCCCTGCAAGAGTACCCATCGCAACAGATACTCCTCGTCGCCAGTGGGGGACCGCAGCCGTTCCCACCTAAGCCCCGCTCATCTCCATCGAGCGATAAACCCATGTTCATTAATGTGCACATCCCTTCTGTGGCGGGTTCCATAGAAGGCGAATCAAGGGCGTGAAGCCACTCCCGCAAGTGACTCCACTCAGCCAGCGACGCACCCCAAAGAACACGGACAGATAAACAGTAACCACAATACAACATCAACAGCCGTCTGAATCAATCAACAATATGAAAACACAACCGTCTGAATCAATCAACAATCACTAACTACAACACAATCACCACACACATCATGTAACTAATACTGAGTAGGGAAACCCTATCTGGAAAGCGACACGAAATCAGACGATCACACAGCTGACTCAGAATCTCTCCCCAACAAAGCCTCCTCCTAAACATACACACATATTATCACTACCGTAACCATATAATCATAAAAAACCCCCAAATCCCAAAATTAGGGTTTAACCAATATTAACCAAACGATATAAAAAAGATATGTAGAGCTTACCCTCGACGCAAGGATCACAAAGGTATAAAGAACGACAAGATCCGACACTTCTAGCTCCGGGATTTGCTAATAATGCGGCGAGGATGATTCAACGTAACTTCTAATCTTCTCTTGAAGGTTATTAGATTGTAAAAGTGTTTTGAGAAAAGTGACGAAAGCCTTATATATCATTCCCGCATTATTAATAAAACCCGTCAAATATCACCCGTAAACCCACGTACTCGATCGAGTAACTAACGTACTCGATCGAGTGCCACTTACTTGATCGAGTACTTGGGCTACTCGGTCGAGTACCCTACAAGCAGAATACTGTTTCTTAAAACAAAACACCCTTACTCGACAGAGTAAGGCCCACTCGATAGAGTACCCAGAGACTCATAAAACCGTATTATTACAGTCTTCCCTCCTTAAAAAGAACTTCGTCCCCAAAGTTCAACCCATACATGAAAACAAACATACTAACTCGATCAAGACACAACAACGCAACTAAGGACTCAAAACAAAACTCCAACCTACAAAACATGAACTCGTAACACCAATTACACCAACTATTCCTATCTCCACAACATTGCTCACAATGTCATATCCACCACATTATATCTCTCTCGACACTAACTCCATACATACCAACTACCGTCCACAAATGCTGTTAACGCTGCTAGCTCCGTAACATATCATCCACTAGAAAATCCAATATCAAAATACTCATAACATCAAACGGAATGTTACATTCTACCACCCTTAAAAGGAACTTCGTCCTCGAAGTTTACTCACACTCATAAACATCATTATTCAACTGCCAAAACTATCGAACTCAAAATTATCATCATCCAACTGTCAACACTATCGAAATATTCTCGCACTCCTAGACATCACACTACTACAAGTACGGTCATGACCTTTAACAAAATCAACCACAACAGAAAACCATCCTTTATTCTCCATTAAGGCTCAAACTTCCAAATATACTACAACATCTACAACCATCAAACTCTCTTTGCCGCATCCTACTGCTCTTAAGATAAATGTTACGCCCTCGTAACTCACTAATACTAAATCCTAGCTATATCTTGTCATTATCCTCATCACCACCGCACGTGAAAGATAACCACCTATAATCGAAACACTCGCCACGCATCTATCTAAGGCTCTCTTACTTAAACAATTCTCATACTTCAATTCACTCGTCACACCACCTAACCTATACCTCAAATTCTTTAGCTTAACCAAAACTTCAATTGTTCCCTATTACTGCCAAAACGACATAATCCTCTATACTTGCATCTATCTCCATCCTCATAACTCACGATCCACAATTATTACATACACTCACACTAGATCTTATGTTCTTTTCTTTCATTACCGCAAAACTCATACATAACTTAACATGACACTAATTCCCAACACCCTACACTCACTGTCTCAACGAAAGATTATGAACCACCTGCAGCTTTCAGATCATTACCACACATGTTCTACGAATCACTTGCCATGACTATGTGCACCAATGCCTCATCTACAACAAGGTCAAATGTACTGTAACAACTTCTGACAACTGTGTCCCATCAACAGAATATCACTATGCCATGACAACAACGAAAACATATACAACTCTCTTTCATATCATACACAACCCTCATCCCCAAACTGAAACTGGTAAGAAACATCAACAAACAAAACAACAGTCTACAAGTTCAACCAAAACTCACAAGGAAAAACAGCAAACAAAACAGCAATCAATGTATAACTGGTATGTACTTTCGAAAACTCGTATCATAATCATCTTGCCTACTCCACCACAACTGGTGACGGCATCGCCACACCGCCACCAATAGCCACACCGCAGTGCAAAAATACCCGTATCACAACACAAAGTACCGTGCCCGGATCACCACCCGAGGCACCACAACCACACCGATAAACATCGCAACATACACAATTCTCATACACACTGACTCATGACAGCTTCACGGACAAGAAAACTTACTCAAAACCGCTTTACTAGATCACAACGCAACATATAATACAGAATAAACAGATAAGAACCTCATGAACATCATCCTTACCATTTCACAGAATAAACATGTATCATCAATACTCATACGATTTTAGCTATCCATGCCAGATCAATCAAATTATTACCTTTTGAACCTCATTCAATTAGGTTACCGTACTCAACATATAGAAAATTCAGATCACAACTTTATAATTATCACACAATACCACTTCCTGTGAGGTCAAAACCTCAGATAAACATTTATACACATCATAGACCCGTAATCACATCCAACTAGTCAATCCTGATCACGTAAGTTACCATCTGATAAACGTTACCTCTCGCCTGAGCTTAACTCGTATGCCCCTCATAACACATTCTTCTATTCGCATAACCAGCACCTTCTGCCATACATAACCATACAGCTAACACTCATTACGAGAAACCGCCTCCTAAGACTACGTCTTATACTTCCTCACAACCATACATATCAATTCAGTCTCTACAAAATCAGCCTCTTTAGAATTGCCATCTTTCCTATTTATCATTAACCTTAACCACTAGCGACAACACCTCCACACTACCACCGTTCGTACATCAAACTTCTTACACTCATCTCTAAACATCACAGTTTCTTTCCTATCTTTGGTTATCATCCCAAATATCGAACATCAAATACATCAACAAAAATCACCTCAACACTATTTCCAATTTCATCCTTAATTGTATCGTCACTCGACTCACCACCAGGATCTCATATCGTGCAACTTCTTTACCCAACTTTTTCTTTACTTCATTCCTCGAAACTCATGATTATCATGTTATCCTGGAACTCCTGTATAACTGTTACCTCAAATCCTCATGATAGTATCATACATCTCGACGATTCCTTACTTTTATATCACATAATCTCGGTGAACATTTTCCTAGTTTTACTCCCCTCATTCTTTTCTTTTACACTCGACAAAATCAATTAACCATTCAACTCCTTATTACTTCTACCTAACTCTTTAATGCCCCGGTTACCTTCTTATTGCTCCAAAACTCCCCTCTCATTATTTCATATCAGTATCATCTCCCTCTTTCTTACCACGGATCCTCTCTTATCATGCCATCACTCACACTTATCACCAACCAGTCCAGACCGTCTCATGCTATCACTCACACTGATCTCCAAACACCTTTTTTTTTTTTTTTTTTGAATCCTAAAACTCATTTCATAACTTTACTTGCCCAAGGAAATCACACATTAGTTTCACCTCTTGATAACACAAATTCCCGAACCCACTCCCTATCTGCATATCCACGTCGCGACATGTCTCCATTAAGTTCACTATATACCACTCTTCTCAATTCCTCTAAAACGGTCTTTCATTAATATATTCTTAACCAACACAATTCCTAACCATCTCCCTCCATAATTCGTCATACATCTCAAGTTTCTACTATCCACATCCTTTACTTTCAATCTTTTCATTCTCACGTTCCTTAAACTCACATCATCCCGTGCCCACATTCACTTACCTTTTCATTACTCAACACACAATCATGTCACTCATCTCGTCTCACAAAACATGCTCTATGCCTCAATTAAGCCTTACCAATCTTCCTTTTCTTTTTCCTCTATCTACCACAACCACATACAACTCATGTCCTCCTCACCGAACTCTTACTCACCACAGGTGCCACTCCTTACATTACAAGACCGGGTAACTTACACATCAGGACCAACACATACGTAAAACAATGCATAAAGAAGCAAAAAGGACACCTTTGAATTAAACATAATAGGCAACGAAGTCAAAAGATAAGCCTATGACCCAAAACAGGGTCACTAGATCGAGTACAGGCCACTCGATCAAGTAAGTGACTTACTCGATCGAGTAGGTGAAGGTCAGAAGTACGTAAAACAATTTACCAGGGCTACTCGATCGAGTAAGGGTTACTCGATCGAGTACCAAGAGGTGCTCGATCGAGTACCCTACGCATTTCTCAGCACTGTCCAGTTTTTGTAAAACGGTCATAACTCACTCGTTTCTTGGTCGTTTTGGGCGTGTGACCTATCGTTAGAATCGTAACAGAACAAGCTATCACTCCAATTGGAATCACATTAAAATATTATACACATCTCAAGTTATAACAGTTTAAAGACAACTTCTCTATAATCGAAAAACACAACTACTTGATTTTTACTTCCAAACAGCTTAAACGACAACAAGGTAAACAAAAACGACTCAATACTCATAAAACCAGTATTCCTAATCACATGTTACTATCTCCAAAAGCCAAGCTACAACATCCATTATGCACATACATCATTCAACTTACCAAGCATGTATTACCTACATGTTTTTATTCTATAACTTTACGTAAACAAAATCACAAAATTATAACATCAAGTCTCCTATTCACATGCTACTAGCAGAACAACATTATAAAATCTCTTCCATCATACAACATGCTTTATCAGAAATCATATTATCATACAATGATTATTCATCTTTTTCCACCAATTCATCCATCATACCACATATTTATCCACCATATTCGTTCAACATATTCACCCAACACCTGTTCAATTCACACTCCCAACTTTCTATGCTCTTACACAAAATGACATCAACAACATATATAGTTACGTATCGCTTTATATATATAAACAAAACACTTTTCCTTTCATAATTCTAACATGCCACATTATATATATCAATCATTATACTTTCATGCTTTATAATCAACCAACATACAGTATCACACTAATTCATGCCACACATCACTATATAGGTACACCATTCACAAAATAAACACATAGCGATCCCGACTCATATCCCATGGTGACCGGTTCAAAATTATAGGGCAAGTTCGCGACTTTACGACGTCTCCCAAGCCTTTGCATTAGCTCCTACAACTTCTACCCCGGGTTCATTTTAATTTGACTCCCTATATTCATTAGATTCATTGGTTACAGGTTTCAGGATCGTCGCTCTAATACCACTTTGTAACAACCCCATACTCTAAGTGCCTTACCAGGACCACTTAAGGCATGGAAGTGCTACCATCTCGGTTACCCGAGGCAATGATAATCATAAGACAATGAAGAAACATAATTTAAATAACAATATAGTTTAAAGAGATTACATGATCAAAACCAAAACTGTTAAACTGAAATACAAGGTTCTCGGGGCACGGCCTCATCGATAAAACTATCAAAGCTATAAAACATCGTCTGACACAGCGGAAGACTTCTAACTGCCACGTGATGACTCATCCCAGCTATCCTATACGCGTCATATCATACCTGCTCAATAACTGCTCACCACCCCTGAATGGATCACCACAGTTTTTAAAACATTTAAACGGGGTCAGTACTAATTACACAAAAACAATGCCACAACAAATCAACATACCAAAACAGTTCAACACACAACAAACCCCAGTCTCCATAATCAATCTCCACACAACTGACTACACACTAAAGTGTGTAGCCCTGCAAGAGTACCCATCGCAACAGATACTCCTCGCCGCCAGTGGGGGACCGCAGCCGTTCCTACCTAAGCCCCGCTCATCTCCATCGAGCGATAAACCCATGTTCATTAATGTGCACATCCCTTCTGTGGCGGGTTCCACAGAAGGCGAATCCTGGGCGTGAAGCCACTCCCGCAAGTGACTCCACTCAGCCAGGGACGCACCCCGAAGAACACAGACAGATAAACAGTAACCACAATACAACATCAACAACCGTCTGAATCAATCAACAATATGAAAACACAACCGTCTGAATCAATCAACAATCAATAACTACAGCACAATCACCACACACATCATGTAACTAATACTGAGTAGGGAAACCCTACCTGGAAAGCGACACGAAATCAGACGATCACACAGCTGACTCAGAATCTCTCCCCAACAAAGCCTCCTCTTAAACATACACACATATTATCACTACCGTAACCATATAATCATAAAAAATCCCCAAATCCCCAAATTAGGGTTTAACCAATATTAACCAAACGATATAAAAAAGATATGTAGAGCTTACCCTCGACGCAAGGATCACAAAGGTATAAAGAACGACAAGATCCGACACTTCTAGCTCCGAGATTTGCTAATAATGCGGCGAGGATGATTCAACGTAACTTCTAATCTTCTCTTGAAGGTTTTTAGATTGTAAAAGTGTTTTGAGAAAAGTGACGAAAGCCTTATATATCATTCCCGCATTATTAATAAAACTCGTCAAATATCACCCGTAAACCCACGTACTCGATCGAGTAACTAACGTACTCGATCGAGTACCTGGGCCACTCGGTCGAGTACCCTACAGGCAGAATACTATTTCTTAAAACAAAACACCCTTACTCGACAGAGTAAGGCCCACTCGATAGAGTACCCAGAGACTCATAAAACCGTAGTATTACAGGTTAATTATTAATTAATGGTTGATTATGAGAAAGATGATTAAAACACCGTACTAATGACCATAAGTGTAAATGTAACCTTAACCCTCCATCTTCCTCATCCAATGGCTTGGATGAGGACTTATGGACTCAATGAATTAAGGTGGACTCATTAGATCTCATTTATATATATATATATATATATATATATATATATATATATAGAGAGAGAGAGAGAGAGAGAGAGATTGGATTTGGTGATTTTGGTTCTTATGGTGAGTTTTGAGTTGGGGGAATCTCAGCCATTAGATTAAATTAGAGATGAGTGGCCAAGATTAATCTTAGTTGTCATATAAAAGCATTGTTATTTAGTTTATTTTCTCTTTTTTTTTCTTTCTCTCTCTCTCTCTCTCTCTTCTTTCCGTCATTTACTATTCTAACTGTTTTCCTCTATAATTAATACTCCCTATTACTGCAAAACCGTTTATATAATCATTTTTAACTGCAAACGTTTCTCTCTCTTCTATTATTCTTGTGTTATTCTTCTTCAACCGTTCGTCACCTTCGTGTTTTCTCCTGTTTTCTCTTCGCCGTTGATCATCTTTCTTCCGATTGAAGGTAATTTCATGACGTTTTCCTCTTTTATTCTGTTATTTTGTTTTATTTCATGCTTTTGTATGCTTTTTTATTCCTTTTTCCAGTTTAATTATCGCTAGGTTTACTTAATCGAGTACTTTAATGTCGTTATTGCGTTTATGCAGTTTCTTCATTGTAATATCATGCTGCATTTTGAATTTCTTATTTTTCCTGAAGTGATTTGCATGTTCTAGTCGTTTCTGCCGTTTTCTATTATTTTGAAGTGATTTGCATGTTCTAGTTGACGAGTTGTGTTGAGTATTTTACTATTGATCTCTGCACACTTTACTTTTTGTGTTATTCTGCTGTTATTCTAGCGCTTAGTTTGTTGTCAAGTTATTTGTCATGTTTTAATTATTTACTGTTCTTTTCTAGGGTTTTGTGTTTGTTCGTGTTGTCTTCACTTTTCAATACTTCTGTTATTCCGCTGTTATACTGGTCGTATGGTGTCATTGCAGCGTTACTCTTCCTGTCATTGTAGTGTTTTTCCTGTTTTTATTTACTGTTATTCTTTTTGTGTTATTCTGCTGTTATTCTTGTGGTTTGTTTGTTTGGGTTTGTTTGTTTGTAGGTTTCAGCATCACTAATTGACTTAGTTTGTGAGGGATGGGCAATAAATATAGTGAATGAAGATAAATTGTTATTTGCTAGAGAGTTCGCTATTAAAAAGAAAAAAAATTGGGTTGGTTATTGGACGATAAGACTGATAAGTGCTTTGAAGTTAATGTACGAGTTCGTCGTCGTAATCAATCAATGTCGGCAGTTTTAAATAGCCAGGACCTAATGGAAAGAGTATTCGATCATGTAGAGACTACTTTGGACAAGAGCAATATGTGTCTTGTTTGTAAGAAATGGTCACAAATGTTCCTATTTCCTAAAAGTGCGCCCGGTGTTCAAGCCGAATATATGAAAGTTCTAACAACAAGTCACAGTCAAGGTTTTAAGATTTTGTCAAGGGGCTCGAAAGTAGTTTCCAAACGATGCAAGTGCTACATGCTTGCAAGTGAGCCAGCAAAGGCGGTGTTGCATGCTTGCCGGTATATACACGATCATGACTCGATCCTTGACGCACCTGTATCTGAACGGATCAGGCTAATTCACGAGTACTTTGAAACACCCAGGGACTATCCTGCTGCTTATGATCTTGCTTACGAATTGTATTATAAGTCAGTCGATGTTGTTGACCTTGACTGACTTTTTACGTTATGTCATGTATTTTCGGAAGTATATTTTGGTTCTTTCTCGGAAAGAATGTATTTTGGGTATTATGTAATTTGAAACTGTCTCTGGTTGTAATTTAGTACGTTATTTTGTTTTATGAAGGCTTATGTAGGCCGTATGTAATTTTAAAACTGTCTTTGAATCTTTATTCAAATAGGCTTTCTTTTGATTCTCTTTGTGTTTTTCTTTACACTTTCGTGTTCTTCTTTTTGTGTTTTTACTGCTGTATTATAACGGTTCTGTTATTAGTTTGACTAATTGTTAGTGTTCTGTTATTCTGCTGTTACCGTACTCTCATTCTGCCGTCATTATTAAAAAGTCCAGCTGAATATCTATTTATCATTGAAAGTGATCCTTATTTTTATTTTCTCGATAGTACAGCTGAAAATGAAGTTAAAAATCAAATCCGCAGCTTCATCAAAGTCTACTCACCCATCATCATCAAATTCTCCGGGTCCGTCTCCATCCAAATCCCCTGTCACATCTCCATCAAAGAGCACTGCTTCTCAGAGAAGGAGTACTCGTAGTCAAGAAATATGTACAACTGAACCACCCACTATAAAAAACAAACGAAAGGCTGAGACCCAAGTTGCGAAGTTGTCGTCTAGTCCACCAAAGACTAGTAGTAAGTTGGCTGGGAAAGTTAAGCATGAGAAGGGAATTGTGATAAGTAGCAACCAACCTCGGGCTGGAGATGCCGCAGAAAATAACCCTGTGTATGTACTACTGTTATTCTACTTTTATTTTGCTATTATTTTGCTATTAATATGTTACTTTTCGTGTTATTTTTTGCTGCTCTCCTGTTATTTTTCTATTATTTTGCTGCTTTGCTTTTGTTATCTTAAATGTTTTAATGCATTGCATATTTTTTCCCCTTTGTGTGCACAGTGCCGATCCATTTGTTAGCTGCTGTCGGCCTGCTTTTCTTCTCAGAGTTATTGAAGCCCTCACCGAGGAGCAGAAGGAGGCTGTTAGGGAAATGGGATTCAGGGGTTTACTTGAGTTGAAGCTTTCTTCCCTCCCCCATACCATGTTCCGGGAGATTATATATGCTTTTAGAAGTGGGAAGTTTTTTGAAATATCTGAAACGGAGAAGTACGAGTTGACTGCAGATGATGTGCACGATGTGTTTGGTTTACCAAATTCTGGACCAAAATTGGATTTGGTTATTACTGGGTTTCTGGGTTCTGCAGACGCTGATGGAGAAGCTTTGAAGCGTGCTTGGCGTGAGAAGTATGGTATCGCCAATAACAAAAGTGGGATACCACTTAATAAAGTTCAGGAGACCTTGCTAGAGTCTTTGGTTGCGGATGATGAGTATAAAAAGACTTTTGTTCTATTTTCTATGTCGTGTTTCGTTGCTCCTGTGTCGGTTTTTGTGGTTGATCTTAGACTTCTAAGCGCTGTGGAAGATGTTTCTAGGATCAAGAAACTTAATTGGTGTCAGTTTGTCTTCTCAGACTTGGTGACATCTGTGCGTGAAACCTTTAACGGGAGGAAAAATATTCGTTGTTGTCTAGTGTTGTTGGCTATCACCTATTTTCACCGTTATTTCTTTAGCGGTGATCAGGTGAATAATGAGCTACCGCTCATTAAACATTGGGATTTTAAGTCTTTCAGTGAGAGGTTGCAGCGTGAGGCAGCTGCTGGTGCTCTGGGCACTGGGGAGCGTTCATACGTTGCTTTCCCATTATCTCGTCCAAACATCGTTGGCTCTGGTCAACGTAGTCAACGTCGAAGTGTTGTGCTGGATCTACCTGATGATATTCTTACGGATAAGCAAGTACAGTCCGCAGCGGTCGACGTAAGCACCTGTTTGATTGTTTTTAAACGAATCATTCTAAAATGTTATTCTGTTATTGTCTTTAAGTATTAGTTGTCCTACTGCTATTATTTTACGATTATTCCACAGTTATTCCTCAGTTTTCCAGCTGTCATTCCACTGTTATTCTATTTTTCATTCCAATTGTTACTCCACTGTTATTCTACTGTGATTCTACTATTACTCCACTGTTATTTATTCTGCTCTTAGTGTATTGTTATTCCTTTGTTATTTTATTACTCCACTGTTATGCTACTGTTATTCTACTATTAATCCACTATTATCTATTCTGCTATTAGTGTACTATTATTCCTCTGTTATTCTACAATTATTGTACTTTTATTATGTTTTGGAATTCAGTTTTAAGTAAAATTTAGGGGATTTTATCTTGACAGGATGTTCATCAACTTATACTGCTTAATGAGAGGGACTCTCAGATTTTATACCGCCGATACTTGGAAAGGGCGAAACTAATAAAGTCGAAGATGATGAAGAAGAACCAGCAGGCTATGCGTCAAGCACCTGCTGCTAAGTTGCCCAGCCAAGCAACCCGACGAGCTGCTAAAGAAAGCACGACTGAACAGTCAGAAAAAGTGCATTGTGAAGGGTCAGAGAATTTGGTTGCCACCCCATCTTTCTTCACGGATCAAGTTATCCGTGAACTGGACGAACGGGTTAAGCATGTATTGGCTATGCAACCGGCAAATAAATCGCGATCAACTGTTCCTGAAGAACCAGCTTCCAAAAAATCTAGACATGAAGATGTCATTATTGAACCTCCATCATTTAATCTGTTTTCTCAATTTTATGAGGAGTGTGTCGGGCTTTCGGAAGTGCAGCCGACTATAGCTGAAAAGAAGGGTGTTGAACATAGTCCCGTCATTCAACAAAGTGCAAAGGTGGGGACTCCACAATTGTCACCGCTCGGTTTAGATGCTATTACGACGGATATCTGTGCTGAGATTCAGTTTCGTTATGGAGAGCCAGATGATGTTGGTGAGAAAGTAGTTGATGTGGGGGACATTACCATTGATGTGGAGGATGTTAACAATGATGTGGAGGACGTTAACATTCAAGTTGAAGACTATCTTGTTGATAATCCGCTAGAGGACGTGGCTAATACTGTTGACTGTACACCGGTAGATGTTCAAGCAACTCAAATTCCAAAGACTGATGCTTGTTTGCCTGAGACAGAGGTGACGGATACCGGTGCTGACATTCCATTGCCTAATGACACTCAACATTCCACTCAAGTTGGCAGTGAAGCATTTGTGACTGCAGAAGAGGAAGTAGCGGATGTGGTGATGTCTTGTCATGCAGACTTGTTACTTGGGGCTGCGTCTGAGATAGATAAATCTGATAAACAGGATGCCGAGGTTGTGTTGGAGGCTGGTACTGTTGTTGGTGAGGCTATCCTAGAGGACAATGGCGTTGCTGGGTTGAATGCTCCTAATATCGGTACAAGTTATTTGTTGCACTCTGTTACGCATGAGGAGCTACTGTTGTCTGTTGTGCCTCAGAATTTCGAATGCAGCTATAATTGTGGTACTGTGGATCCTCAGCTAGTTGTCCTGTCAAAATCAATGATAACAATGGGACATGTTTTCAACCCAATGTTATCCAAGAGGAAAGAGGTTGCAGACTACTGTTTCTTGAATGATCATAACATTTCGCAAGGGTAAGACCTCATTTTTATTTTAAAAATTTTCCGCTTTCTGTTTAAAATATTATTCTGCTTTGTGTTCTTCAAAAATATATTTATGTGACTCTTATTTTTCTGTTTTTTCGGTTTTGAAGCGAGAATCTTGTCACATGGGGTGTTCAGAGTTACCTGAATCGAGAGGATATGGAATCCATGGTTCCAAACTCAATGATAATGCTTGGTGTTGTGGACAGGTGGTCCCTCTTTCTTAATGATACTTGTTTAAGAGGAAGTCCAAGCCGACTTTTCTTTGCGATGGGTGCAACGGTTAGTTATTCTATCTTATGGTGTCTTTTACTTTATTTTTCATTTTGCATCACGTTTCAACTCTTTTCTCCACTTTATGTTTAGAGTCCATTGGGGCGAATTTGTATGCCGTCGAAACATGAGAAGGCTTCCAGGAGTGATTTATGTGCGGAAGTCATATTGTCATTTACTGTGTTTGTAAATAACAACAAGAGAGATTGTAATCTTAATTCTGATATGGTATGTTTCTGTACTTGTGTGTATTCTACTATTATTCTACTGTTACTCTACTATTACTCTACTGTTATTCTGTTGTGTTTCTGGTTTTTTTTTAAAGCACATAATTAGTAACAATTTTTTTGGCCAAATATTTTCCCAGATTTTCATCCCAATTCTTTTGTATGAGCACTTTAGCTGTTTGTGCATCAACTTCAATGCGAAGAGGGTTGAATATCTTGATAATGTATTTCAAGAGGCGTTGTTTGCTGATGATCAACAGCCGTGTGTACGTTTGGTGTATTGTCAAACTGTTGTAAGTCATTTATTGTGCCTAATTTTCTCTTGGTGTTTTGCCTAGTTTGTTTAAGTATTGTTACTAATTATGTTTTCTTTTTCCTTGCTTATTTGAAGCTGAGCTTGATGTCTGATTTCCTGGTCAAAAAAGGAGTTGCTCGAGGCGGGGAGGTTAAAGATTATAAAATTGTCAACGTCCCTTTTACCTGGCAAACCGCTGAGATTAAAAATTTGGACTGCGGTGTATATACGATGTTGCACATACTCTTTTACCGTGGAACTGTTTTTGATTGTGAGTTGGGTAATTCTGATTCAAGAGCCCTTTACCGCGCAGAGATCGCTGCCTTGTTGGTGCTGTCTGATATGAACGAGTCCAGGGAAGATGTGTTGAAAACTTTGGAGGAGTTGAACAAGACGAGAAAGGAAACCCTGAGTGTGCTTGAAGAGAAACGGCGTATTGAGGATACGGAAGCGAGGGTTTCTCAAAGCGCTAAGAAACGTCGTGGTTCTAGCAGGGTGAAAACTGTTGTTAAGAAGGTTAAGACGACGCAGCCTGTTGTCGAGCCCGTCGCTTCTCCTAACTGTCATTGATAGCACTGAATTCTCTACAAACACCCCTACTGCCAGCCGTCAAGTGGGAAGCATGGTTGTGGATAGCACCGTGATTCCAAAGTCGGCTTTGGGTAGCCGTAAAAGGGGTAAGTCAGACGATGGGCTGGGTTGCTCTATGGATTGCGGGCCAGAGGACAGTAGTTTTGTTGCGGTGTTGGATTTGTTTTGGAAAAACAAAAAACAGTTCTCTAAGATGCTGAAGGTGTGGAAGCAAGTGGTGGACTTTGTTCTTCGTGAAGACGCTCACTTGAAAAAAGAGTAGGTGTCGATTTTCATTTCTTTGATTGTGGTGTTCCTGTTCAGTTAGTCTTTCTGTTTTCCACTGTTATTCTGCTGTTAATCTGCTGTTATTATGCTGTTATTTTGTCAAACTCGTATCAGTAATTCCACTGTTAGTTCCCTTTGTTATTATGTTGTTATTGAACTGTTATTCTACTGTTATACCACTATTATTCCGCTGTTAGTCCAGTGTAATTCCACTGTTAATTCCTTTTGTTATTCTGCTGTTATTGAACTATTATTCTACTGTTATACCACTATTAATCCAGTGTTAGTCCACTGTAATCCCACTGTTAATTCTCTTTTGTCATTCTACTGTTATACCACTATTATTCCGCTGTTATTCCACTATTATTCTACTGTTATTGTTCTGTTATTGAACTGTTATTCTACTATTATACCACAGTAATCCCACTGTTCTTATCATATGTTATTTTTTGTGAATGCGGTGAGATGTTAGTGGTATACAACGACGACGTCGGCGTGTTTTTGGACAGGGGGGGATATTGTTTCCATTGTAGATGCAGCTGCTATGATGTCAACAAGAGTAGTCGATGTTTGGTCGATTCTTTTGAATTCGTTGGAGTTTGAGGAACGTTCAGAACCAAGCTCAATGTTTTTCGGACTTCGTCATATGGTATTTTGTTTTTTCCTTTACTATTTTGCGTTATTACCTACATATTTACTCACAAGTAGTGATATAAATTTGACACTTGTGTGCTATTTTTGGTTGTTTATGCTTTCTGTTTAGGAGGATGCTCTTTATTCACTCTTACAGAACTTTGATTCCTCAAGCCCTCTTGACGGTCCGGGTAAGAAGTTGTTGAAATTTTGGAATGTGTTTTTCGATTCCTGCAATGGAAGATGTCGTCTGAACTCGGACCTTGTGTTTGTGCCGATTCTGTACAATGATCACTACTCTTGTTTCTGCATCAATTTTATGAATGAATCGATTGATTTTTTGGACAACATGACTCACGATGCCAAAAATTTAGCCGAGTACAGAAGATTGGCCGAGATTGTGGCAAACTATATGTATGTTTTTATGGAGGCTCATAATGTTATGAAGTCTCAAGATTGCCGCAATTTTGAAATCGTGGATGTTCCATTTAAATGGAAAAAGAAGGAACTGCTGGATACCGAGTCTGGGTGTTTCTTGCTGTATACAATGGCCGAATATGGTGGCAACGTATTTGAGTCCAATCTTCACAGCAAGGTTGCTCGTCGAAGCTTTTGTGTTGAAATATCGGCTTCCCTGATCTTGGCTGATATTAATATTTATAGGCAATTAGTTCTTGATAAAGCGACGACTTGTGAGAATCAGAGGCCTAAGACGTTGGGTTTGGGGTCAGCTAGGAATAAGTTGAAAGAATTGAAACCCCAATCATCTGCTGCTAGTGAAAAATCAGGCGTCGTAGTGAATGTTGTACCTTTGACTGTTGTGTATCCAGGAAAGTCAGACTAAGTTAGTGTAAACTGTTTGTTAAACAATTAGTGTGCTGTTATTGCACTGTTATTCTATATAATAACTAGTTTATTGTGCTGTTATTCCTCTATTATTCTAGTGTTATTCCAGTGTGTACTCTAATTTAATTGAGTTTTCATATTACTTGTACTTTTTTCAAACACCATCCATTTTTACTCTAATCCCCCTGTTAGTTTACTGTTATTGCAGTATTATTCAAAGATAATGAGCGATTATTCTCATGTTATTGCACAATTAGTCTACAGTTATTCGACTGTTATTCTTGTTTAATTAAGCTTTCCTATTACCTTTGGTTTCTACAAACACTATCCATTTTTATTCAAGTGTGAATTTAGTCAAGTGTAAAAGCAATGGTTTAGACTGCTTTTATTCCACTGTTATTCTACCATTATTCTCATTATATTGCGATTATTCCGCATAATAAGCAGCTACTCTGTTGTTATTGTACTATTAGTCTACACTTATTCTGCTGTTATTCCACTAGTTTAATTAATCTTTACAAACACTATCCATTTCTACGAAGAATATCCATTTTCTATTCAACTGTCAATGGCTTTTTTTTCTCAACCGTGATTCTATTCTTATTGCACCGTTATTCTGCTGTTATTGCACTATTATTCCGCATAACAAGTAGTTTATTCTGCTGTTATTGCAGTATTATTCCACAAAAGGACTAGTTTATTCTCATTTATTTCACTTTGTTAGTCCAAAGATTATGTTGTTAAAACTATTCATTTTTATTCAAGTGTAAATTTAGTCAAGTGTAAAAGCAGTGGTTTAGACTGCTTTTATTCCACTGTTTTTTTTTGATAAAATGTAAGCTTTTCATTAAATCAAAAGGAGAACGTGACCATACATCGTGTTAAGACGACCCAACGAATTGGGCCTAAACAAAAACACGCGACAAACGAGTAAGAAAAACAGACTGGCCCAAGGATCACTTACGACCACCGACAAAACCAAACTCTTACCCTATTTCCTTTTAACAACAAATCCCAGGAGGGAGAGAAAAAGAAAGCCAGCGGCGCCATCTTCATCCTCCACACAAATCATAGATCCACTGATCCTGCAACTCCTTCCTCCCTGTCACAACTTTAGTTAGCCAAATCTTCATCTCTTTGATGATTCCAGCATAATTAGCAGTTATTATGCTGTTATTCTACCATTATTCTGCTGTTATTGCAGTATTATTCCGCATAATAAGCAGCTACTCTGCTGTTATTGTACTATTACTCTGCTGTTATTCTACCATTACTCTGCTGTTATTGCAGTATTATTCTGCATAATTAGCAGTTATTATGCTGTTATTGCACTATTATTCTGTGTAAATTTAGTCAAGTGTAAATCAAGTCGTTTTAGACTGATTTTAGTTCACTGTTATTCTACCATTACTCTGCTGTTATTGCAGTATTATTCTGCATAATTAGCAGTTATTATGCTGTTATTGCACTATTATTCTGGTAAATCCTTCTGTTATTCCAATATTACTTAAACATAGTAGTAAATAGTACTTAAAGATAGTACTTACATAATAAACATTAACGTTCTAAAATATTAAAGACATTATTTTTAAAGCAATAAATATTTTAAACATATTTTAAAGCAGTAGCCTTGGACCATCATCGTTATATTTTTATATCTTTACTCTATTCTCTGACGCCTGCGCGCAGGTCCTTGGACAGTGCTCTCAACTTCCACCGACTCATCCTGAAAAGGGTTTTTGTATCCTTCCATAAGTTCCATGGCTTTCAGAACTAGTGTCCAATCGACAGAGAATGAAGGATAGACTTCAGTGTAATACTTCTTCAAAGCATTCACACCAGCAATGAATTGATTGTCCATGTCGGCTTCTGTGTAGTTCTTATTTTTCTTTTCCTTCAACTGTCTACGCATACGTTCATTTTGAAGTTCAACAACCTTCAACTGTGCCCTAACATTGTCGACCTCTCTTATTAAGGCCTCTTCACGGTTTTCTGCTGCCTCTACATTTGTCCTTGTCTCGATCAACTCTATCGAAAGGGTCTCTATCTTCCGTTTCGCTTCATTGATTTCCTCCCTTGTTGGGGACCTTCGGTTATCGTCAGTTACGTCACTCATTCTGCAGCATTGGAAGTATGAAACTTTTTGCATTATAAAAAGATGTTTAAAATATTTCAACCAAATTAAAAGCATAGGAAAGCAGAAGAAAGAGAATTACCTTTTCTGCAGTATCCAGTATAGTGTAGACAGATAAGAAAAATAAACATCAAAGAAAAATAAAGAATAGAAAGATAAGAAATTACCTTTTTGCAGAGGAGATAAAGTTTTTTTTTGGAATGGACTTTTTCAGTGTGTGTGTTTGTTTTTTTACTCGAAATAGCAGTATTTATAGGGGCTTGGGGAATACAAACAGTTTTTGTGTAATAAAGAATAGAAAGATAAGAAATTACCTGCCTACCAAAAAAAAAAAGATAAGAAATTACCTTTTGCAGAGGAGATGCAGAGTTTTTTTTGGAATGTACTTTTTCAGTGTGTGTGTTTTTTTTTACACGCAATAGCAGTATTTATAGGGGCTTGGGGAATACAAACAGTTTTTATGTAATTATATTAAATTAGGTTAGGTAACTGTTTTTAATAAAAACTGAAAAGTGGAACTGCTTTTTATAAATATTACTAATCTGTTATTATTCAACTATTATTGTAGTGTGTAAATGCAGTTTTATTTTGTGGGTGGCTTGTGGAAAACAGTCAGATAATATTAACAAAAAAAATTAAAGTAACTAGTATTAATTCTCATATAATGTAGGTCTCACTTTATTATCTAGAAGTAACATTTTAAGATAAAATGTAATTCAAACAATGACAAATAGTAAAAGTCTTTGACATTTAGGCGAGGTCTTCATCGTAGCTGTTGTCTTTTGCGTCTCTTTTGTCTTTCTTAGTTCATGCATCTGATTCATATTCCTGCAACTTTTGCTTAGTATTTGTCATTGAGGTAAAGTAACAATTAGAGGAAAAATAACAACACATTAATAGCGAATAGCGAGAATAACACAACAAAAAGAGAATAACAATAGTAACACCGGAATAATAGGGGAATAACGGATAATAAGAGGATAACATTAGAATAATAGGAGAGTAATAATTCGATTCATACCTCTTCGCTTTCGATTCTTCTTCATCATCGTCATCGAAGGGGACTTTCAAAGAAAAGGAAGATTACAAGTTCTATTGTTGTGGTTCACCCACTTCTTGCAGTTACCGCATCTTCGCTTCCTCTTTTCTGGCTTGCTCTTGGCCTTTTATTTCGACGACCTCAATCTTTTGCCACTGCCATTATTCTTGGCCTTGTTTGGCGGTCGAATGTCAATATCATTTGAAGCTGTGATGCCAAGAAGATCCTCGATTTCCTGGTTTATAGTTTTCGGTTCAATTGGTCCTGTGATGTTCTCCCTGAACTGTGTCAGGGTTTTCCGCAGTTGCTTCATCTGTTTAACCGTAGCATAATTGTCCATCACCCCGACAGTTGCATAAATCTCAGACCAAACCTTTGACATCTCAGCTTTCTTGATGTCAGTTTCGTCAATGTCTTCTATGACCTTTCCATTTTCATCTTGGACAATTGGCCTGTAGGATTTCTTTGTCCATCGAGCAAGGACATAAGGCTCAGATATGCTGTGTACCTGCCTACCATTCCACACCCACAGTATATGACGACAGACAATGTCATGCCTCTCAAACAGCTTACATGCACATTTGCTCTCGTTAGTTTTGGTGTTAAATTCCACTCGGAAGTTTCTGTGCTTCAGTCCATCACGAACGTCATGGTACTCCACTGTCCCTACTGTTGTCAAACCCCCGACCCCTATGCTGCATATCGCATGTTTGAATTCGTTCTGAAAGTCTGCAAAGATAGGATGTGTGTAGACAAGTGAGGCATGCATCTCTACCTTCATCGGCCCTACTTTCTCGAGCATACTATGCTCGTTGGCAGTGTCCATCCTCCTTTGTGAATGCCTTTGTTGTTCTATTGCAGATTTGTACCTCATCCAGAACTCGACAACGGTTCCAAAGTGGCTTTCAAACCGTTTGAAATAGCTGTTTGAACTTTCGGATCTCTGGGTTGTCCGCAGCAAACAACCTAGAGGCAGATCGCGAAAGTAAGCCGGTATCCACTTTTGTCTGATTGCGAATACATACTTTAACCACCGGTTGCTTTGCATACCATGTGCTTCAATAACGGTTTGCCAGTTTTGTTCAAATTCTTCTGGTTCTAAGTCGACATCCCAAACAACGGCATTTATGTCTGTCATAAATTCTGTGTCATTGCAGATTGCCCTTCCCACCTTCTCATGCATTTTCTGCATGATATGCCACATGCAGTACTTGTGCACAGAATGCTTGAAGACATTTGGGCATGCCTTTTTAATTCCAGGGCATTGGTCTGTAATTATACACTGAGGTTGCTGTTGCCCCATTGCTTCGAGGAATTTTTTAAAAATCCACTCAAATGAATCCTGACTCTCGAAGTCAAGTAATCCAGCTGCAAAAGTTACCGTCTTCTTGTTGTGGTCTACTCCGGTGAACGGAGTAAACACCATGAAATATTTGTTTGTCCCATAAGTAGTGTCAAACGAGATCTTGTCTCCATATAACTTGTAGTTGATTATCCCTTCCTTATCAGCCCAAATAACCTTCGTCAAGCATTTGTTCTCATCCTGATCATAGGCAAAATAGAACCCCTTTGTTTCAGCCAGCATTTTGAAATGCCCAATAAACATTTTAGCATCCTTATCCCCAATGTAACACTTGATATTTCGTTTGAAGTTTTTGAAGTCTAGCAAAGAGGCACCGATATTCTGATAACCATTTGAGTATTCCTTGAGAATTCTGAAGCTCAAGTTGGACCTATGTTTAGCTTAGTATGATCAATAATGGTCCTCTCAATGTAATCATGGACGTCCCTTGACAGCTTTTGGAACTCTCTGTTTTTGACAGAGTAAAGAGAGTGATTGTGAACGTCTACAAAGACGTCCACAATATATCCACCGATGGCCTCTGCGTCTTTTTTTCACGGGTTCTCAACCTCATGTGCGCCTTGCAACCACACCTTGTCAGAGCATGCTTCTTTGGTTGTCTAATTCGTCGCTCTTTGTTCTCTACTGTACTCAAATTACCAGCTTCGTGATTTGTTGCTTCAAGTCGCAGTTTTCTTTTCATATCTCTATACCCCTGTCTGTTACAGACTAGTGATTTGACGCTGACGGCCCCTTATATTTCAAATTTGTGTACCTTCTCACATCAAATCCACAAGACAATGCATATATGCTGTAGAACTGTACAACATCCTCCAAGGTAAGAAAGAACATGCCACGTTTAGGCGTAAAATCACTCTCAACAGTCCTTACCCACTTTCTACCCACTCTCTGTCTTTGTAATGAAGAGTTGGAACAAACTCATCGTTTTCTTCATCTGAACAGGTTGAGCTGGTGAATATATTGTTATTAGAAGAATCCCTAATAGCTAAGACTGCATTGTCTTCAAAAATAGAGACAGTAGAAAGATCTGGGACAGTAAATTATTATAATGAGTACAATCAGTGGACAACAAAATGACAATAAATCACAATAACAGTAGCATGGGGGAGAGATCAACATTGCAAGAATGTGACAATAACAGATGATAACAAAGAATCGGGAAACAGACGACAATCAATAACATCACAATAACACTAAATGTGTTTTTCTTATGCTACTCTCTTATCAGCCGTATATTTTCATGCTAATGCACAATAATATCACAACAATAGTACCATAATATCATAATAACAGTATAATAATATCATCATGTTTCTCTACTTTTACAATAATAGTACAATAATATCAGAATAACAGTACTCTGACTCTACTCTATTATAATACAAATAATACTGTATTTTTTATGCTTCTCTTTTACAAGCCATATATTTTCATGCTACTGCACAATAATAGCACAATAATATTACAATAATATCACAATAACAGTACAATAATATAATCATGTTACTGTACTGTTACAATAATAGTACATTAATATCAGAATAACAGTTCTCTTTTTCTACTCTAATACAAGCCGACAAAGATAATAATATCGAATAACAAATTTGAAAACACATAAAAATAAATAATTGATTTATACACAACGGCGGATAAAGAGATAAGAATCAATAACAGTATTACCTGTTTCCATATTTACTGTCGAGTTGATTTCTTCGCTACAATTGTTATTAATATCGTTGTCCATCTTTTATACCTGAAAACAGTAAAATCAAGTATTCAATTCAATTAAAATCAACGAATTTCACGAATTTTACATTAATTCGATTAAAATACGATTGAATACACTAAAAATCAACGAATTTACATTACCTGTAATTCGATTGCAGCTAAAAATCAACGAATTTGTGTAATCTTATTAGGTTTTTTATGAGATTTCGATAGCCGGCGTTCTGTTTTTTGTGTTTCTCTGTTTCTGATTTGTAGAGAGAGAGAGAGAGAGAGAGAATATCGTTTGAATGAAGTTTCTGTTTTCATGTTTCAGCTGCTTTTGTATTTTTCGATTTTTCCTTTTTTTTTCCTAATTTATCATTTAATCTCAGCCCTTGATTTCTTTTAATCTCAGCCCTTGATTTCCCCAACTGACAACTCACCATAAGACTCCAACTCACGAGATCCCGCCTCTCTCTCTCTCTCTCTCTCTCTCTCTCTTTATATATATATATATATATATATATATATATATATATATATATATATATATATATATATTATATATATATATATATATATATATATATATATATATATATATATATATATATAAATTGGATCTGTCGAACCTAAAGTTCGATGCAAACTTACGAACTGACTAAAAAAGCTAAACCATACAATAATCACGCTCCTTTGATCCATCATATTAGACCAAATGGGTGGTTAATATTAAATCCCAATTACCCCTGAGTCCCTGACTTCCCAACTTCCCTTCAACATTTCTATATTCTCTCGTCACTCCAAACACAAACCCCACCACTGACTACTTCTCTGACCTCCTGACGCCGGCACCGGAGCATCGAGTATCAACCGCCGACTTCAAATCTGACTAATCCTCGCCCTTTTCTCACACCTCACCATTTTCCATATACATATACACCACATTACCACCCTGTTTATGGAATAAAATCACCGTCGCCAGCGCCGGCAACATATTTTCCCGTCAATAATGACACTTATAGATTCAGAATATCAAGTCAAGAGCATTTACGGTATTTATTTTTCGAAATTTCTGGTCGTTTTTTGGAGATCTAATAATTAATAAACGAAATTGAATTTGAAAAAGACCATATTAATGGTATCAAGAGTTATAGTTATGGTAATGAACCAATGGTGGTGATGATGAGCATAAAAGTTGTCGGAATGAGATACAAAGCGAGAAAAATAAGAACTGGTAAGGAGGTTAAGCAGCGAGGAAGGGTCGTCGGAGTCGGGGAAAGGAAACAATGGCGAAGGAATTGGGTGGAAGGGAAATCGTGTCGTCAGAGGTTACGGGTGGCCTCCTTTAATCGTGGTGTTTGTGAGTTTGTATAGCGGTGGTTGCTGATGTCATGAGCGACACCAGTTGTTGCCGGTGTTGGTGTTGTTGCCGCCGTTGGTGGCGTGACTGTTGTGGTATGATAGGGTTAGTGGTGGATACGAAAGGAGTGGGTAGATGTACAGGTATTGCAGTGGATCCGTGGTGGAGACGACGGGTCAGTATGGACATGGGGTGTTTATGTTAGTCGGTGGTGGTGGTGGTGGGTGGAGCTGGCCGTGTAATATGAAATGCAGGTAGTTGGATGGGTTGTGGCCTGGTGGTGGGTTTGGTCGATCATGGTGGAGCGGTGGATACACAAAATACCATCTCGAATACACATAGTATCACCGGTAGATACACAAATCGATTTGTGTATCTAGTAATAATATCATGTGTATCTAGTAATAATACCGTGTGTATCTGAGTTAGAATTGCAAGTAAATAATTGCAACAATGTCCTAATCGGAACATTTAGTCAGAAAATATTGTTGACGTTCTAGTATCGTCGACTAGTCACCATCAACTTGTTATAAGTTAAAACTTCATGTACTCGTCTTCTGTATCTTCGTCCTTGCTGAAATTATAAGTTATACTTGCTTGAACGCGGTTCCCACAGAAAATGTCACAAGACCATGAACTTGATTGTTATCAGATTATAAGTTGGCATGTGTTTTCTTAATGGCTACGCATGGCTGAAATAAAAAATTTCCTTAGATACACTCAATACACTCCTTTATATTACCAGATAGACACCTTTACATTGCTAGATACACGTCTTTATTTTACTAGATACACTTATTTACTTTGCTAGATACACTCATTCATATTACTAGATACACACCTTTACATTGCTAGATACACGTCTTTATCTTACTAGATACACTCCTTTATATTTCTAGATACACTCCTTTACATTGCTAGATACACGTCTTTATCTTATTAGATACACTCCTTTATATTTCTAGATACACTCCTTTATATTGCACCATGAGTCCATGACAGATCAAAATTCAAGATACCTACTGGTTATTACTGTAACATAAATTGTCTAATGGATCTTCAATCAACAACTCCAAACTAAACATTAGACATCTTAACACTTACAAAATCAATTAGATAACAAAAACAGGAGAAATGGGAGGATTAAGATTTATATATTTGATTAAATACTTGAAAAACAACCGATTACAAAATCAATCAGCTATTGATTCCAAATTCTTTAATTAAACTTCTTAAACAACCTAATCATACTACTTCTACCATTACATACATATACCATAAAACTAAAACAACACTTGATTAAAATAAAACCAACTCATATCAACTACTACTGTAACCTCTTAAGCCTTCTTTGGTCAATTACGCTGGGATAGTGGTACCAGGACTAATGAGAGTGGTGAGAATGAAGTTGAAAATAGTGGTATTCGGTCAATTATGAATTTGAACTTAAATGATGAGTTGTTGGCTAGGATTCCTCCATCTCCTGGTATACGGTCTTCACCCCACCCGTAGTCTTAGGGATGATGATAAGTCGATCACGACTACATTATTCAACAGGTAATTTCTACACCACAAATCACGCAGAAAAGCAATATGCCTCTGGTCAAGATGCATTGTAGTTCTCTGCCTTGTCAATTCCTTCTTCAATTAGTAAATCTAACTTCCCATGGAGGTGATAGAAATACTGAATCAGCCCTCAATTATTCAACGGGTAATTTTTAATTCATTACAGTGGGAAATGTCTAAGGCACAATCATCTCTTGCATCTTTTGACGTCTCTTTACTTGTCGGGATATTTGTTGCCCATGCTCGATTTCAATAAGTCGAGTTCATTCGTGAACTAGAAATAAAGGCCCTTTGCTGCAGAAAATAAAATTCAGGTGTCTCTTTGTTTCGGTGGTTCCGTTTAGCTAGGCAACCTGGAAAGCAGTACAAATTTGGTGCATCAGACGTACATCTGGCAAAACTAACCCGACCAGCGTTAGATCCTAACAAAATAACTAGATTTACTCAGAATTTTGCTTCCCTAGATCTGAAATGACCAGAATTCATCCACATTAACTACCATATCACCTGAAGGACCCAGCCTAATCTAACCCAAACAAACATATCCGAAATTACTCGACCTGAACTGACCCGTTTTCTATTTATAATAGACAACCAGATCGAAAATGAAACAACAATACAACTACGGATAAATCCGGATCAGTAAAGATTTATGCAGACAACCAATTTGAGTACATGTTTCGGAATCCTCACTAGGTGACCACAGACAAAGGCAAGAGATAACAAGAGCTAATATTAATCAATATTTTTTAGGAATCTTTATCAAAATGACAGAAGCATAACATAACATAACAATAATAATACTGAAAAATAAGATAACAATATTACTATATCAGCATGTAGAGATGATGCTCACTTAGCTTATATGTTGAGCAAAGCATGAAAAACTGGCAGCCCTCAACCAATTCATTTACTCCGCTTCCGCCTCAATTGAACAAATCAGCAGCAGCATCGCCTCCATCTCCGAACTCACACCCTTGCACTCCTTTCGTCTACACCTCTGCTACATTCCTTCGACCACCATCGAACAACCCAGCGTCATAGGCATTGTCTCAGACTACAACCGTCGTGCACCACCTGCATCTCAGCACGATACCAAATCGAGTTACAACTGCCGAGCTTCATCCACCAGCAGCCTAGAATCGAGCCACCAAGCCCCACCTCGTGCTTCTCCTCTACATTTGATTGAACCCTAAAAATGAACCTCATAACACATATACGCCCCTGTTACAATTTCAATTTTGATTTCAATTTAAAATTAATCGAATTCAATCCCATTAATGACCATCTTAAAATGTAATAATGATGGTAAGAAGAAATAAAGGACTGAGAGAGAGAGAAGAGTGTACCGATTGTCGGCGGCTGCTGCTCCGGGACGGCGGTCGGTGACATCACTGCTACACTCGATCAAACTATACTGTCCTTCAGATGAAAGAAAAGAAGGGGACCAGATCTGCACCGCTATTCTTGATGAGGATATGGCGGTGACGAAGTCTAGCCGGATCTCCAGTGGCCGCCGGCGAAAATATGCTGTATGGGTGAGTAGGAGATATAGGGAGGTGGCCAGGTGGGTAGTAACGGGGTATAAGAAGTCCAGTATGTTTGGATGTATATGTTTGACCTTGCTTATTTAGAAGTCTCACAATTTTAAGTTAGTTCGTACGGTTTGCACCGTACTTTAGTTCGCACCTGACCCCAACCCTATATATATATATATATATATATATATATATATATATATATATATATATATATATATATATATATATATATATATATATATATATATATATAGTGATAAGGAAGCTTTTAGGAAATTGCTAGGAAATAGGATATAATAATATAATATGTAAAATATCCAAGGTAGATGGAATAGATAATAATAATAATAATAATAATAATAATAATAATAATAATAATAATAATAATAATAATAACAATAACAACATTGATAATGATAATAATGATAATTATTGATAATAATAATAATAATAATAATAATAATAATGACAATAACGATAATAGTAATGGTGATAATAATAATAATAATAATACGATAATAGTAATGATGATAATAATATATATATATATATATATATATATATATATATAGTGATAAGGAAGCTTTTAGAAATTGCTAGGAAATAGGATATAATAATATAATATGTAAAATATCCAAGGTAGATGGAATAGATAATAATAATAATAATAATAATAATAATAATAATAATAATAATAATAATAATAATAATAATAACAATAACAACATTGATAATGATAATAATGATAATTATTGATAATAATAATAATAATAATAATAATAATAATAATGACAATAACGATAATAGTAATGGTGATAATAATAATAATAATAATACGATAATAGTAATGATGATAATAATAATAATAATAATAATAATAATAATAATAATAATGGTAAATCCTATAATAATTAGAAAAGGCAATATTTTCCTAATTGGCATCATAAAAAAAAATATATATATAATAATAATAATAATAATAACGATCCTGACAACGAATGCCCCCGGGGCGATGGATACTATCCATTCTAGCTTATTACACTACCAATCACATAGAAGTATTAGGCTGTAATGTTTTAGACACATATTATTGTATTTCCCTTACCCCCTCTCTCAAGTCTCAACCAACTTCCATTGCACTGTCAAATTATTCCACCAATAATCTCAGCCACCACCATCGTCTAGGCCTCCATCCCCACCTTCACCGAGCATCACCACACCCTCACCGCCCTGATTGCCACTTTTCGGCGACAACAAATTTATCTCCTTACCCTTTCCTTCCAGTTACCAGTAGTTTCCGATCGTCGACAATCAACCCTAAATCTCAATTCACTGATAAAAAAATATCACAACCACCATATAAACCACCCATTAAATCAAATCATCTCCTTTCAGACCCAAAATTTTCCCGTAAAAGGGTTTAAGGTTCTGTTTTACGACACCGCAACGGCTTTGCCGCTAGATCCAAAACCAATAGACACCCCTAGGAGGGAATTGGTGAACCCTCTTCGGGAATGGGGTTAAAAAAGGGTTATGGTGGTGGTTGGCCAGGGAGGTCGTCGGAGGGAATGGGTTAGGGTAGATTGTCGACGATCGGAAACTGGGGTTCAAGATGGTATGATTTGTTGAAGAAGAAGACATAGATGTTGATAGAGAAGTTTGCTGAGGAAGTTGAGAAAAAAAAGGAATATAGTGTGCGTGAATGACGGGTTTAAGTAATTTGCTCCATATTCTATTTGGTAAATTAGGGGTATATTTGTAAATTAATGTTGCTAAACAAATGCCCCGGGGGCGTTTGTTAACTTTGGCCTAATAATAATAATAATAATAATAATAATAATAATAATAATAATAATAATAATAATTTGAGATAGAAATAGTATAATATTATAATATTAGGAATTATTATAAGAAGGTGCGAAATTAACAAATAGATTAGCGCGTAATATCACTCACAAGTTCAGCTTTGCGCACAGATTTTCAAACAGCTGCCATTTTTTCGTTACTTATCGGAATCAAGCTTGTGATCAGGCGTTGGAAAGCCAAGACAATAAAATTTCACCTCCAAGTTGATTCACCCTCATATAAGCTCCACAACTCTAGATATGACCGTTTGAAATTGCCCCTTAAACAAGTGATCACATTTCCAAGTATGACACATTTTTGCACCGTTCAACATACGCATTAAGATGAATATATAAGAAAACAATGCATTAAGAAGCAAGGCAAACGTAAACACATAGTCCACAACTTAAGACAAGTAACCACGGCTACCAAACGAGTCTACTCGGTCGAGTACCAAAGGGCCGCTCAACCGATTAGCCGCCACTCACTCGAGTACTCTACGTACTCGGCCGAGCGCTTCACTTCCAGGGACCACCTCCAAATGCACCTATACCCACTCGGTTGAGCGTCAGGGTACACTCAGTCAAGTGCCCATCACTCGATCTGGTCTCTGTCCATGCTCGATCGAGTCCAACTCTAAAGCCTCCACACATACCCCGACACCACAAGACTCACAAGTAATCCTATTTCGCATGGTTCAAATCGCATAGTTACAAGGTAATCACATGTCAACGATATATAATAAAATTAGTAAACTTATATATCAAATTCATAATACCCTTACTCTATCACGCATAACCATCATTAATATTCACAACAATGATACACATTTCCATTCTATTCATCATGTGAAAACACATTTCGTCGTGATATGAAAGCATATTCGAATTTAATAGATCATTCCACATCTCTTTATCATATAACCATCCCCTTTCTCGCACGCATACAACATTAGAATATCCCCATGGTAATTCAAGATAAGTCATAACTTGTTCACCATACATACCACTTGCAAGGTACCACATTTTCTTGTATACATCACGTCATGTAAAATGCGCATATTAACTTCTAACGCAATGTTAGCCAACAATTCATTATACACTGAATTCAACAACTTATTAATCCACGCATATGACCGCAGACAATTTACATACGCATTCCCCCGGACTCATTGACACCCCGTAGTTTACCGTTTAAGAACAATAGGCCAAGATTTTGGAATGAGGGCGCCTTCTCATCCCAACCTATTATTGTATTTATGTTGAGTTTATTTTCTTAGACAAGCCTAGGTTCATTTGGTTCATTAGTTGAGGTTCCGAAATTGTCGCTCTGATACGGCTTTATAACACCCCCAACTACCCGGCCAAGGTAATCGAGAGTGTCACCATCTCGGTTTCCCGAGGTAGTGAATCAAAACTCAAATTAAGTAACTCTTTATTAAAGTCCATGTGTATTGAATTACATAAATGAATGATATAAATTACAATGTCTCAACTACTACAATCAATTTAATGAAATCTATACCGACTAACATATGACTAGTCAACTAGAATCCGAATGCCCGTGGCTCGACCCATATCCCGCTTATCACCATGTCACAACCTGTACTCCAACTTCTACCCATATGATCGAAAATATCATATAGATCATCACATGTCAACCAAATTAAAGAAGTGACAATTTACACTGCGCCAACACAAGTCAGTTCCAATAATACAAATACTCATGACATGATATGAACGCAATGAAATATAACGAATGAGAGGCACATAAATAAAAAGTCTCCTCCAACCACAACAGACAGACCACGCCCCGTAATCAGCAGGACCGTAGTCCGAAAGGTACCCGTGACGCACACAGAATACAGAGCTCGGGCGCTAACCGGACCCCTTCCATATTCGTGACACCACACGAGTCTCGCCGTACTCAAGTCAAAAACGTCCACGTCCGCCTTGGAAGCGGAAACTCCAAGGAGCGACCCGAACGTAAGATGCTCTCCTGAGCGCTTTACGCCTTCTCAACAACGACACAACACAACACAACCACAACTCCACCGACATCCACCACATCCACCAACGTACACATGGAATCATTATACATTACAATACGCCGAGTATGCTATGTAACACCCCCTTCTTACCCGGCCAATGTAATTGGGAGATGTTACCTTCTTGGTTTCCCAAGGCGGTGAATCGGAGATACAATAAAGAAACAAATATTATAAAGGACAAGTTTAGTGATTACAAACCATTAACTAAAGAATAAAATACAACTCATGGCTACTATACTCATCTAACTAAATACACTCGTCTCATGACTCGTCAAGCTCGTCCCGTCTCCCGCGTATTATCCAAATAACATGTACCTAATCTGCTCCCCATATGACCAAAGGATATTATATGTATCAACACAGGCCACTCCAAAAGAGACAGGTGACAATTACACAGACACAACAAAAGTCAGTTTCAATAAACAAATAAAGGATGACACGACTCAAATGTGAACATTGTTGGAATATGTGTCCTCCGACAATAATGCGATCACAACTGTTGATCATAATGATCACATGTTTAAATCTCATGTTTAATAATACATGTGGGATGTAATATTTTACAGTCAACTGGTCCATACATATCGGTAATGATTGGCTGTCTAGAGTTTGACATTACTGTCGTGCGACGGTGGTGATCAGTTGATCCCCTTAGGTCATACCTATAGGGAAATACCCTTAATTGATTATTTAATTAATCGTATGCCGATACGAGTTAATTAAATTGCTTAAAATTGACGGATGATTTGTGAGTGAGATTAACGTGTCTTATTATAATTCGATTAAATTAGATACGGTCTAAGTAATTGAATTGTTTTATTACTTAGATAAAATTATTGTTACGAAACAATTGAAATTGAAATTGAATGAATAATTTATTATAAATGCAAGACGTTGAAATTTATAATTTGATAAACCGTTTTGGTACAAGTAATTATGAATTACTAGTTGATTTTGTATATGACATATTTTATGAGTATGTTCATTTTTTAATATGTTAAAAATACATTGCAAATGCACATGTCAAGTAACATGTCACATATGTCACAATTGACAAATGACAAAATAAAATGGGCCATCCATTTTATGTTAAAAGTGCCGAAAATATTGAGGGTGTAAAAGGTTTAAATTGTGTTAATTATTTAAGTGGAGAACAAAATGATTGGCTACCTAATTGTAGCCATGCAAGCCTACTTTCTTGGGAAGAAAATGAGCACCATGCATTGGCTCACCACACCCCTCCCCACCGGTTTTTCTAAGAGGGAAATATAGAGTTTTTCCTCTATTATTCACAACTTCATCTAACATATTTTCTAGTGTAAGAAAATAGAAATTTCTCTCTACACATTGTGAAACTTAGAGAAATAAAAACCTCTCCAAATCCTTCCTCTCTTGACTGAAAAATACAAGAGAACAAAATTAATATTTTGTGTCATTTTTATGTAAAACTTATGTTATTTCTAATACAAAATAATATTAGTTATTAGGGGATTTCCTTGGGTATTCACTTTTGGGAGAGGTTCTATTTTGGACCTTTTGTTCATCCATTATTAGGAAAGCTCAAGAACTAACAAGAAGGTGATCTTGTTGGTGCCCTAATATCCGAAACCTCAATGTAAGATTGACGATTTCTTCTTTTATCTTTCTTTTGTTTGCATGCAAAAGATCTAGAATTTATTTTATGACTAAATAAATTTGAACATATATGAATATGTAAATTAATGAGATTAATGAATTCCAACAAGCGGTATCATGAGCCTTAGGTTATTTGCATGCAAATCGGTTTATAGTTTTTCCGAGTTATATGATTAACATACAAAACTAATTAATTTGGTTTTATGAAGATAAACCTAAAAATAACCTTGCATGTTAAAAGTTTCTGGTCCTAAGTGATGTTTAGGACATTTTGGTTTATTTATGGATTTTATTGTTCATTTTATATAATATTGGCATTAAAATGTGATTTTTATGTTAAAAATGTCATTTTTGGACGAAAAATAGCTAAAATTCGAATTTTTCAGTGGTTGTTGGATATGTTTTCACATATATTATCTACTGATGGCCTGAAAATTTTCATGATAAAATGAGTTGTTGTGCTCGAAATATGGATTTTTCAAGTTCAAATCGTATTTAAATGGGTAAATAGGTTAATATGAGTTATATTTCGAATCTGGTCATGGAAATTTAGTATGTTGTCACATGCAATTTTACAAGATGTGTGTAAAATATTTGGCTATAATGAAGTCTTTATGCATGATTTATGAATTTTTGATGAAAAATCACATAAAAGTGACTATAATTAGTAATAATGCTAAAACATACTTCATGACTAAAGAAAAACGTCACATGTTGCATTTTATCATATATTTCAGATCTAAAAGTAAAAGTTGATAAAAATTACTTTTCCTCATATTTTATGGTCATTATTGTTAAAACCGATAAACCGCAACATTGTTTTTCTCGATAAATTTTCGAAATTTTTAACCTAAGTTTTGAACATTATGAGTGTCATGGTATTTTTTTCAGAATATTCATAAGTTTAAATTTCAAATTTTGAATTTATGTAATTATTGTGATTTTAAAAGGTTAAATCACGCAAATCCGTAAAAACCGATTAATATACGATATTGGCTCTTTAAAGGCGATTTAGCATAAAATCTAGCATGTTCATACATATTATAATGCTGCATTTTATTTATGATTGTCACATCTTAATTTTATGTAATTTTTGAATTATGTAATTTTACTTAGTATGGCCTTAGTTTTAATTGATATTACCCGAAATGTATGGGAATATCGATTCGGTTGTATTTATTTTGATCTCGTATCACCGTTTTATAATTTAATAGATTTATTTTTATTTTATTACAAATGTATAATAGGAAATTATGTAATTCATTTTGTAATTTTATTATTCCGGAGTTCATTGAAGACGGTGCCATTCGAGAAGGCGATCCATCAAAGAAAGTGTTGCCTTGAAATGCGTGCCAAGACCGAAGTTCAAGGGACCAAAGGAGTTGGTTTCCGAATTTGTAATAGTTTATTAGATTCACTATTTTAGGAAGGCCATACTAGGATTTTATTTTTATGCTTTGCATTTTATTTATATGTTGCATGCATCGCTAAATCGCCATAACTAAACATGCATTTTAAATCGAGTTTATCGACCGTGTCAATTACAATTATCGTAGTTCACCGCTTTAGTTCACTTAAAACGTGATAGATAATAAATTGACATGACCTCTCGCTAAAACAAACAATTGAGACTTAGCCTTACCAAAAAGTAGAAACCATGAAAACCTATTTCATGAGGGAGTGCGCTCGGCCCTACCGGGGTACAAACCTTGTTACGTAGGGGAAGTGGGTGATAAATGTCTATCCACCGAATTCATGTTGATAAGGGATGAATCGGCCCTACCGTGCCCAAGTTGATGTGGATTTGGATCATGGACACATTTATTCGAAATTTGGGTTGAACTCAACAAAAGTATTCTCGACCTTTGCCGGATGTGTTTTGGGCTAAAGATAAATATTAATGTAATTTTATCGACCAAGAGTTCTAAAAGTAGAATGGATTAAAGAGTTAATCCACCGAGTTATATTGATAAGGGATGAATCGGCCCTACCGTGCGCAAGTTAATATGAATTTGGATCTTGGAATCATTTATCAAGTTGGGTAGAGGTCACTAGATAAATGAAATAAAACTTGTTTAAATTAAAAATTTACGAGTATTATTATTATTTTGAAAATGACAAGTGTTTTATTCCTTCAATTTTGTTTTGTAGACCACTTTTATTTCTCATAACAAATGGCCGCACCAAACACCAACGCCACACCTCTCACTAATATTTCATGGATCGTTGTAAACTTGAAAAGAATGGGACAAATTTCTCCGATTGGGATGCCCAACTCAAATTAGCCGCCCAAGGTGAAGACAAGCTTCGTTACCTCATTGAGGCCTCTCCACCCGAACCTAATGCTAGGTCGAGTGCCGCCACTAGGGAAGCATATGAGGCTTACCACAAAGAGTCCGCCGCTATGAAAAATGTGTTAATTTTTGCTATGGAGGCGGATCTCCAAAGGAGAGCCTTTAAAATGGGCAACGCTAATGAAATCTACTCCAAACTTGTGACAATGTTCTCACAAACACCGAGGATCGTCCAATATGAGGCGGCCTCGGCATTCTTTGATCTCGATTTTAAGGAGGGCCAAAAGGTTAGCCCTCACGTGCTCAAATTGTTGGAGCTAGTCGAGACATTGAAACTTCAAAAGGTTGAAATCCCCAACGAGCTCATTGTTGATAGGATTCTTCACTCCTTATCCAAAGTCAAAGCATATGTACAATTCCGGGTGAATTTCAATATGCAAGACAAGGACGTGTCTCTTGAAGAGTTACACAAGTTACTTGTGCAAGCCGAAAGAGACATGGGGCTAAATGTTAACCCACCTAAGGATGTGCTTAATATAAGCACTAAGAGCAAGGGGAAGTTCAAGAAGAATGGGAAAAAGGGTAAGAGGCAAACTCCCATGTCCACCAAGGCTAAGACTTTTGAAGCTAGCACTTCCAAAACCAAGAAGGGTCCTCTTGATAAATGCCATTATTGTAATGGTGTTGGACATTGGAAGAGGAATTGTTCCAAGTATCTTGGTGACATCAAAGCTGGAAAGATCACTCCAGTAGGTAAATGACTATCCTTTCTTTTATGTTTCTAATTCAACAATGGTATTTTGATACAAATTTGTGATAATGTATCCCCTTTTTATTGTAAATAGGGTCTCCTCCGAGCAAAGACAAGGGAAAAGAGAAGCAAGCTTGAGAAATCATGAAGGAGCTAGGAGTAGCTACCAATGAAGCTTGGCTTTTATTATTGTCTTTATTTTAATGTTATGAATTTTAGAACTATTTTGATTTCCGTGTTCGACATGGAAATGTGTGATCCTTTTAAACAATGGTTGTATTTTGGATTATGGTGGCTTGGCTTGCAATCCAAGTCACCCCTTTTATCGTATTTGTTTGTTCTAAAAATTCGTCTTTATATGCTTGCACATAGAAACATATGATCATCTACTTAAAGTGATCCAATAGACAACTATAATGATGGGATTCATTACATGTCCACAAGCTTAAGGCTTGTGTATGATCAATTATAAAGTGATGTTGAGTTGATGAACTCTCCTAAAGGAATGTCAATTACCAAGTACACCCATCAAATCTAAAAACTATTAGTCAATCTATGAGATAATCCTCCTTCTACTTCAAAAATCATTATTTGTATCTCATAAGCTATCTTTGAATATCTAGTGTATTTATTCTAAAGATAGAGTGGGAGAAAAATGAAGACACAAAGAGTACAAAGAATAATTTGTATGCTTGAGTAAATGTGATCTATGAAGACACAAAGAGTACAAAGAATAATTTGTATGCTTGAGTAAATGTGATCTACGAAAGAAAGAATGATTTGTATACCAAAATAGATAGTATACATGAATAGATGAGATCTATGGTCTTGAGTAGATGAGATCTACATGACAAAAGAGACCAACTAAAGTAATCAAAAGAATATGTTCTTAAGATAACTACACGAGGAGACCAAAAGATAGTTTTAAAAGAAAATGACTAAAGAAAAGTGTCAACAAGATATTTTATGACCTAGATATGAATAAGAGTTTCAATATTGATATTTACTTAAGAGCCTAAATGAAACAAAGTTGCATCCTTGAATATAAATGAGATTTATGATTAAAAGTTGCAAAGAAAGATATGCCGATGTCTACAAGAGCTAGGTTAATTGTTAACCACGCTAGTGTCATTACTTAACCTCATTATGAAAATGAAATGGTTAAACCTCCTTCCGAAAAGGGTATTTTGAGAAGGACGTATATTAAATGGAATTTCACATTTAAATAATGACATTGCTACGCATCATTATAAAAATGAATGAGTTAGAGATTAAAATCTCTTTCCATAAGTTTAAGATTGAAACCTTTTCAAAATAGGTATTTGGAAAAGATATGTTGGGAACATATATGGTTTTATCTTGATAACTTGGCAAATCAAAATGTATTTCAATTCTTGAAATGTTTCGATTGAGTAGTCAAATACAAAACATGTGGAATTGAGTGGGAGTTTGAAATTATCATGTGAAGACATGAAATTTAGTGGGAGCTATCATCTTGTAAAATTTATAACTCATTACTCATTGAGAATGACGAGCTAGTACTATCTTTCACAAAGAAGTATTTGAGTTTTCAATTCTGGATGAAAATGGACTAAGATGAATCCAATCACATCATGGGATGTTGGATAGGCATTAAGATATGCACATCATATCAACATGAAATGTAGGTTGTTCATATCGATGAAAATGGAATTACCATAAGCAGTCATGGTCATTCATTGAACCTAAGAATGGTTGATCACATGATTAAAGATTACTAATGTTTCCGCCATTAGAATAATCATGCACATGTCCTATAATGAATCATATGCTTAAGAGCATGATGAGTCATTGGTAAGCCATAGAAGAATTGTCATGAATTCTCGAGAAGAACTAATGAGATATTCTAGTGTTTGACAGAACACTCATATTGAAGTTCGAAAACGCGTAAGGATTTATGAAAATCCTAAGCTATTTAAGCTAAAAGGAGAAATAATAAGTTTGAAAAGATACTTGGTTATAGTAAGAAGTTAATCAAAACTAGTATTTTCAAAATTTGCTAGGGCTTATGAGAAGTGCTAGGCTAATCATCTTGACAATTGTTGCAAGATCCTACAAAACATATACCTAGTACATTATGAGCTGGAAGAACACTTGACTAGTGTGAGTTATGTTGTCCACCATAATAAGGTTGTTATGTGACAAAACAACAAGAAAGTTCATGTAAAGTAAAGAACCTAAACCTAGTTTGGGAAATACAAAGAATTCCGGACTCCTGAGAGGCTCTCTCTAAGGGCGATCTAGTGCAATTCTAGATCTCTCTTCTTTCCGGAAATGGCGAGACCACGCAATACTGTTCCTACCGCTATACTCCGACGGGGACGATCTCAAACTGCTCCAACTGATGAAGCTCTTTCCTCTCCCCAGGTACCTCTGCTTAATGATCGTATTAATGATGCTCTTGTAACTTCTTCGTCTGTGAACCCTAGATCGAACTCTAGGATAGGGGTTTCTCCACCAAAAACCTCTACTCCTGTAGTTACTCCTTCGATTGCTGTCCCTACCCCTGTGGTTGTGCCTCCTGTGAAACCGACATGGGTTGAGCGGATTTCAAAGGCACCTGTAGGAATGGAACTTCACTATGTTACTGACTCAGTGGATAATGGTGGGGTTGTCATTGATGAAGCCGATATTGAAGATGAACTGGCGTATTGGTCAAATACTCTTGTGGGTCAGTTTCTAGGGGGTATGCTGTCGCTTGTCCAGGTTCGGGAATTTCTTAGCAAGTCCTGGAACCATGTGACAAAGTCGGAAGTTCTGTATTACTGTAGGGAAATATCCGTAAAATTCCCTTAAATTTTAGGACTATAACGTATTTTAACATGTGATTATCATCATAAAACAAAAATACAAGAGAAACGATAAGGAATAAAGAATCAACCTCGGGTCCTTGAGAATTCGGCCTAAGATTAGAAATCAACAGAGATTTCCTCCTAATCGTTGCAGCTAAGACCGTCTGAGACTATGCCCCTTGTGCTAGAAAGTATTCTCTAATTGCCTTGCAATATTGAGAGAATTATTGTGTGAGGTTTTTCGATGTGAGATCTAGGTTTCAGAGAGAATGCCTCCAAAACCTAATTTTCTGTAAAATGAAAATCCTTAGGTCAAAAGGAGAGAGAGCCTCTCCTTTTGTTTACCTCGGTCCGCGGGTCTCAAGAGGAGGGAGTGGGCTTTCCACTTTCTCCTCATTTAACTCGTGATCCGATTAATTCCGCTAAAATGTATATGACGGGTTTTATTATTAATCGTCATCGGTTATCGGTTATTAAGACATCGACTAATAACACGGATTAGTCGAAATATTAATACATGTCCGACAAAGACAATATTGTATAATTAATTCAATATACATTAATCAAATATAATCGTTTATATTTAATTTACGAATTAACTGTTTAATTCGCCTTAGCCATTATTATTTAATCCGTATTAAATAAAATATCTCAACATCGCGTTTGACTAATTATTAGTCAATAATAACTCCGACTAACTGCTTAGTCAAATTAGGCATCAACATGACTGTATTTTCATATTGTCACATCTCTCAAACGTATCCTATAGGTGTGACTTTTAGGGACCAGTTGATCACCGCCATCTGTATGACAATAACGTCAAACTTATCTAGCAAGCCAACCGTTATTGATAAACGTGGACCAACTGATAATAATACAAAAGTATACCCTTTGATCCTTTTAGAGATTTATATGTCATTGTACTAACTGTAGAGGACACCAGCCCCAACAAGCTCCCACTTGTCCGTACAAGTGTACGTGCAATGACGTTATCCGCACTAACTGGAGGACACCACCTCCAACAAACTCCCACTTGTCCGTACAAGTGTATGTGTGATAACCGATTCTCATATTCATTTAAAAATTTCTCCCACTCAATGTAAAACAATTTGCAGATCCGGATCCGCAAAGGTCGTATTTTACAATCGATCTGTATCAAGAGTGGTTTCCCCGACTAGAGAGTAACTTAACTGATAAAACGAATCCGTATTCAAGCATGGCCATGCATTTCGATTCTGACTCCTCGAGTGGCCCCGAGAAATATCGAGTACCTGATAAAGGCTGAATATTTCCTTCAACTCGACCCCTGCCGATATAAGCACAGCATGAGATGACCCAGAAAAAATCTACTTGGCCCCCTGTTACGGATGACCGTGAGAAAGAAACCAAAGTCACCCAAAATCTGCCTTAATCTCAAGACACAGTCGATAGTCAAAATAATCGACTCTTAGGATTCCTTTTGCTCCATGTAATCTCGGATTAGATGAGCTTTCCGTTGTACATGTCTAGACTTGTTGCTAGACTTAGGCTCCTTAGCTTGGAAGATGGCACCTCTATTGTCGCAATAGATGGTGATCGGGTCATTCGAACTAGGCACTACAGATAGTCCTTGTAAGAATTGACGCATCCATATCGCTTCCTTTGCGGCCTTCGGATGCGGCATAGTACTCGGACTCGGTCGTAGAATCTGTTTGTAACACTTTGTTTAGAACTCTTCCACCGATCAGCGCCATTAAGAGTAAAAACGAATCCAGACTGAGATTTCGAGTCATCTCGATCCGTTTGGAAGCTAGCATCTGCGTAACCGGTTGCGCATAGCTTTTGATCGCCTCCATAAGTCAATACCCAATCTTTAGTCCTCCGTAGGTACTTAAGAATGTTCTTGACAGCCATCCAATGTGATTCACCTGGATGCTGTTGGAATCGACTTGTCATACTCAATGCATATGCCACGTCTGGACGTGTGCATATCATGGCATACATGATTGATCCTATAGCCGAGGCATAAGGAATCCGTGTCATGCGCCCTTTCTCTTCCGGTGTCTCTGGTGCCTGAGACTTGCTCAAATGCACCCCTGGAGCCATAGGAAGAAACCCCTTCTTGGAGTTAGTCATGCTGAATCTCTCTAGTATCTTGTCTATATAAGACTCCCCGACGAGAGATAACATCCGACGTGATCTATCTCGATAGATACGGATGCCCAAAATTCTTTGTGCCTCACCCAGATCTTTCATCTGGAAATGGTTCTTCAACCATACTTTTACCGAAGTTAAGAGAGGTATGTCACTCCCAATCAGGAGTATGACGTCAACATACAATATTAGGAAGACAATCTTGCTCCCCCTCGACTTGATATATAGACATGGTTCCTCGACCGATCGAGTAAATCCATTTTCTTTTATCACTTGGTCGAAGCGATGATTCCAACTCCGAGATGCTTGCTTTAGTCCATAAATGGAACGCTTAAGCTTGCACACTTTCTTAGGATGTTCAGGATCGATGAAACCTTCGGGTTGTACCATGTACAACTCTTCCTCCAAATAACCGTTTAAGAAGGCGGTTTTCACATCCATCTGCCAAATTTCATAGTCATGAAAAGCGGCAATCGCTAAGATAATCCGAATGGAACGCAAAGATGACTACGGGTGCAAAAATTTCATCGTAGTGCAAACCTGGCACTTGGGTGAAACCTTTAGCAACTAGTCGTGCTTTATAGATATCTTGTTGACCTTCCACAGAATGCTTTATCTTGTAAAGCCATTTGCATTGAAGGGGACGAACCTTAGCAGGTAAGTCAACAAGATCCCATACGTTGTTCTCATATATGGAGTCCATCTCGGATTGCATGGCCTCAAGCCATAGCTTTGAGTCAGAACTAGTCATGGCACCTTTATAGGTTGCGGGTTCACTACTCGTTAAGAGTAGAATGTCATCTATGTCATGTTCCTCGACCATACCAATGTATCCGTCCGGAGGAATAGAGACTCTTCCCGACCTCCTAGGTTCCTCGGAATATCAACCGCAATGGGATTGAAGGAACTGGTTCCTCCAATGGTTGCTCGGTATTTGGTTCTGGAATCTCCGATAGTTCGAAGGTTCTATCACTCTTTGCATTCTCGAGAAATTCCTTCTCTAAGAATGTCGCACTAGCCGCAACAAATACACGTTGTTCGGTTGGCGAATAAAAGTAATGACCAAGCGTTCCTTTAGGATAACCTATAAAGTATGTCTTGACCGATCGCGGGCCGAGCTTATCCTCGTGTCTCCACTTGACATAAGCCTCGCAGCCCCAAACCCGTATAAAGGTCAAGTTAGGGACCGTTCCCTTCCATAGTTCATATGGAGTCTTGTCAACACTTTAGACGGACTTCGGTTAAGTATTAGAGCAAATGACGAAGAGCATAACCCCACAATGAGGCAACACGGTGTGACTCATCATGGATCGAACCATATCAAGTAGTGTTCGATTTCTCCGTTCGGACACACCATTCAACCGAGGTGTTCCGGGTGGAGTTAATCGTAAGGCAATCCCACAATCTTTGAGGTGTTGATCAAACTCGTGAGAAAGATACTCGCCACCACGGTCCGATCGCAGTGTTTTAATCTTTCTACCCGTGGGTTACTGTACCCGATTCTGGTATTCCTTGAATTTCTCAAAGGATTCACTTTTGTGCTTCATTAAGTAGACATAGCCATATCTACTTAAATCGTCCGTGAAAGTGATGAAATACCTATAGCCTTCTCGTGCGGTGATTGACATAGGTCCACACACATCCGTATGTATGAGTCCTAATAGGTCAGCAGCGCGCATTCCAACACCTTTGAAGGAAATACGAGTCATCTTACCGATGAGACATGATTCACACGTGCCAAATGATTGAAAATCAAAGGCCGAGATAGCTCCATTCTTTAGGAGCTGTTTTACGCGTTTCTCATTAATGTGTCCCATGCGGCAGTGCCATAGATACGTTTGATCTTTGTCACCAACCTTTAACCTTTTATTCATTACGTGCAATATTTCGGTGGTCTGATCTAAAACATAAATTCCATTCATGGAGACTGCCTTGCCATAAATCATATCGTGTAATGAGAAAATGCAAGTATTATTCTCTATTACAAATGAAAAACCAAGTTTGTCAAGTGCGAAACCGAAATAATGTTTTTCCAAAGACTGGGTACATAATAGCAGTTATATAAAAATAACTCAAATCCGCTAGGAAGCTGGATCACGTATGTTCCCCTTGAGACGGCAGCCACTCGTGCTCCATTCCCAACACGCAAGTCCACCTCACCCTTTACGAGGGGTTCGATGTTTCGGAGCCCCTGCACATGATTACACAGATGAGAACCACAACCAGTATCTAGTACCCAAGTTCCGTAACTTGCGTGGTTAATCTCAATCATATGAATAAAAGTAGAAGAGGAAGAAGACATACCAACAAAGTTTAACGCGACCGCTTTTATGTCCTCATGGTAAACAGGACATGTACGCCTCCAATGCCCAGTCTTGTGGCAATGATGGCATTCCATGTTATCGGTCTTGCTCTTTGTCGCGCCTGATGAGTTGCTCGACTCACCAGGCCCACTCTTACCTGATCCCGACTTCTTAAACTTCGGTTTACCTACCGCTAGGTCTGCCTGAGCTTTGCCCTTACCCTTGCCCTTGTTTGACACAACGAGAACATCCTGTTTCATGCTCCCACCGAACTTCATATCCTTCTCGGTGCATTTAGTAGGGAGTGTAGTTCATGGGGACTTTTCTTCAAATCATTCATATAGTAATTCGCTCTAAAGAGCGCAAAACCATCGTGGAGTGAATGAAGCATGCGGTCAATCACGATGTTCTCGCTGATTTTACAATCAAGCGTCTCCAGTTTCTCGACATTCTCAATCATGCTGAGAATGTGTGGGCTAACCGGTTGGCCCTTCTGGAGTCTCGCATCAAAGAAGCGAGTGGTATGCTCATAGGTCACGATTCTCGGTGCTTTCGAGAATTCCTTAGTGAGCGTGGTGAAAATCTTGTTTGCACCTTGGGCTATGAAGCGTTTCTGCAAATTGGGTTCCATTGCAAAAATGAGTACGTTCTTTATCGCACCCGCTTCCATACAGAAATCGTTATACTTGGCGATCTCGTTAGCTCTAGCCGTGGGACCTGGGTTTGGCGGGATGGGCTCTATAAGATATTTGAGCTTTCCGTCAGCAGCGGCAGCATTCCGTAATGTCGCCTCCCAGTCCGCGAAGTTTGATCCATCATTCTTCGATCCGAGTAGACCGATTCATCCGATTCATGAAGATCCGGCCAGGACTCACGGTCCAATGTGGCACTTGGCATTGGGTCGTTAGTAGGACCAGCCAGTTTGTTATTAGCAGTTTAAATGTTCGTGATCTACACTGAAAAAGAAAGGAAAAACAAAACGAAATAAGCAACTCATCGAGGTGATTTAAGTCTATTTAAAATTCATTTTAATCGTGTAGACTCATTGCACTTGCATAATTGATCTCCCTCAAGAATAATACAAGTGATCCCAAGACTCAATTTCCGTAAATTGATAAGCCAACTGTTTAGCTAGTTCTTCCGTAAGAAATCCTGGTCGATAGATTTCCGTAAATCCTATCTATAGTCCACCATAATCACAGGATCGTACGAGTGACCATAGTGTTGAGATAAAATAGGTCAATCAGTTCCAACTTACCCGACGTAGAAGGGGTCATATTATGCCTACCGACGAAGAAGGGATTCATTGGAGTTTGACCTATAAAGACTTTTCTCAATTTTTGGTTATACGAGGAAGATCCCATCAACTTAGTTTAAATTCATTTTAAGTGAACGAATAACTAGCATTACGTGAATGAATTAACTTAGGTGATGGCTTATTTAAAAACGAGTGATATCTGTATATCAAAGAAAACTAACGCGTGACCTCTATATGAGTCAGTTTTCATGCAATAATTAGGTGGTTTGGTTTTAGGCGGAATATGATGCATATTATCGTTACGAAAAATAAATAAAAGAATGCAATACGTAAATAAAATTCCTAGTGTGGCCTATCCTAATAAAAAGAACATAAAACAACTTTGGAATCCACCGTTGGACCCGAGAAGTTTGTCTTCATGTTCCATCTTGATCCATGTAGCGGGAGTGAGCATCCGATTCTCCATCTTTGGTCTTCTCAAAATTACAATTTAAAATTTACAAAATATAAACCTATTTACATTCTAAATAAAAACTGTAATTACAATTGAAAAATCCAAAACGGAGATACGAGATCTCAAAATACAACCAAGACCGTGTTCCATCATTACGGTAACACGTTCTACTAAGGCCACACTAAGTTACAATCGATTGTAAAATAAATACGTAATTAAAAGCATTCAAGGCATTCAACAATAACGATAAATAAAATGCATCAACTAAAACAAATTTATTCGTGACATAATTCCGTAATTATGTTAAATTTATCCAAACCACCTTTTAACGATTAAAATTATGTGACAAAACTGCTTCTATCAACTTAATTTTAATCCATTACAATCCGTTACTTTAAATTCGCTTTAAAATAACTATATGGTACGTGAGTGAACCGTTTCACTATCAAGCGAGTGTACAACATCCGTATGATGTACATATTATGGCCAAAAGAAAATTTAAAACAAAAGAAATAAATTTTACACGCTGCCAGAACAAAAATTCCTCGATCGAGACACTAGAGTCCTCGATCGAAGAACAAAAGGGCTCGATCGATCAATCGCTAGTCGATCGAGAGGTGTGCTAAAACAGAAGTGCTCGATCGACGTAATCGGTGGTCGATCGAGGACTTAGATCAAGAAAAATCGTTCGATCGAGTACGAGGGCTTCTCGATCGATCAGTCAGGGTTTAAAAAGTGGTCGATCGAGTAAAGCAAGAACTCGATCGAGCAAAAACAAGACAGAAAATCTCTCGATCGAGTAGAAACATGCTCGATCGAGAACAAAACATTTCTGAAAACTTAAAACCCTCGTGAAAACATTTGTCAAAACAAAACCAATGGTGATTTTGACCTAATACGTATAAAATCAAAACAACAGATTGACAAAGCCTTAACATATTGCTACAATTTCCGTATAAAATAACAATATGCATAAAACAGATCGAAAACAAAACACGAAACAGCCGTGAAACACATGAGGCCGCACGGTTTTCGAGACAATAAAATCGTTTCAAATCGTTTTATTGAAAATCACATTGAAAAATATACGTGGCCTCGCTCTGATACCACTTGTAGGGAAATATCCGTAAAATTCCCTTCAATTTTAGGACTATAACGTATTTTAACATGTGATTATCGTCATAAAACTAAAATACAAGAGAAACGATAAGGAATAAAGAATCAACCTCGGGTCCTTGAGAATTCGGCCTAAGATTAGAAATCAACAAAGATTTCCTCCTAATCGTTGCACCCAAGACCGTCTGAGACGATGCCCCTTGTGCTAGAAAGTATTCTCTAATTGCCTTGCAATATTGAGAGAATTATTGTGGGAGGTTTTTCGATGTGAGATCTAGGTTTCAGAGAGAATGCCTCCAAAACCTAATTTTCTGTAAAATGAAAATCCTTAGGTCAAAAGGAGAGAGAGCCTCTCCTTTTGTTTGCCTCGGTCCGCGGGTCTCAAGAGGAGGGAGTGGGCTTTCCACTTTCTCCTCATTTAACTCGTGATCCGATTAATTCCGCTAAAATATATATGACGGGTTTTATTATAAATCGTCATCGGTTATCGGTTATTAAGACATCGACTAATAACACGGATTAGTCGAAATATTAATACATGTCCGACAAAGACAATATTGTATAATTAATTCAATATACATTAATCAAATATAATCGTTTATATTTAATTTACGAATTAACTGTTTAATTCGCCTTAGCCATTATTATTTAATCCGTATTAAATAAAATATCTCAACATCGCGTTTGACTAATTATTAGTCAATAATAACTCCGACTAACTGCTTAGTCAAATTAGGCATCAACATGACTGTATTTTCATACTGTCACATCTCTCAAACGTATCCTATAGGTGTGACTTTTAGGGACCAGTTGATCACCGCCATCTGTATGACAATAACGTCAAACTTATCTAGCAAGCCAACCGTTATTGATAAACGTGGACCAACTGATAATAATACAAAAGTATACCCTTTGATCCTTTTAGAGACTTATATGTCATTGCACTAACTGTAGAGGACACCAGCCCCAACAAGCTCCCACTTGTCCGTACAAGTGTACGTGCAATGACGTTATCCGCACTAACTGGAGGACACCACCTCCAACAAACTCCCACTTGTCCGTACAAGTGTACGTGCAATGACGTTATCCGCACTAACTGGAGGACACCACCTCCAACAATTACAAGAAGGGGTGATTCTACTTCCGGTTTCACTCTGAGAAAGATTTATGTACTATCCTTAGGGGGAGTACTTGGAGTTTGGGTAATCACTATTTGGTCATGAAGAGATGGACTCCTTAAATCTCTAAGGAATTGGATTCTGTTTCAAGGGTGCCAGTTTGGGTCACATTACCAGATTTGGATCCTATTTTCTGGTTTGAAAAGGCTTTAAGTAAGATCGCTAGCAAGATAGGTACTCCCATGTATGCTGATCCTGTGACTACCAACAAGGAGAGATTATCATTTGCTAGGCTTATGATTGAAGTGGATGTATCACAAAAGCTGCCTGAGGATATTCTTTTGTATACTCCTTATGGTCAGGTTCTTCAGAGGGTAGTGTTTGAATGGCTGCCATACTATTGCACATACTGTAAGAAGTTAGGACATGATGTGAAACAGTGTAGGTTTCTCAAGAAGCCAGCAAAGGAACCAGTTGTTGTTGACCCTATCACTACTCCTACAGCTTCTCCTGCTGCTGAGGTGCACACCGTTGCCTCTGTCACTAAAGCATCTGCTGCAGAGGTGCAGGCCCCTGCCACTGTTGTTGTTGTTCCAGTGATAAGGAGAGAGAGGTCAAAAGAGGCAAACACCCAGTCAGTCACTCCCACTGAGGGTGTTGTGATCCTGCAGAAATATAGGGTGGTTCCAATTCTTAATGTTGTGGACAATAAGAGGGTTGACGTTCATTTTGAAGAAGTGGAATATAGTGATACTGAGGACCCACCCCCCATATCTCCATGAAAATTGGTGTTTGGAATATTCGGGGGATGAATAAAGAGTTTAAGCAGCATGAGATAGTGAACTTTTTTACTACTAATAAATTGGATATTATGGGAATAAATGAAACTAGGGTTCGTTTTCCTAATTTCAGCTCTATTAGAAAGCGGGGCTTTAAACATTTTAATATTTTGCACAATTATGACTATCATTCTAATGGTAGGCTTTGGGTTATTTGGAATAAAGCTTCTTTAGTGGTTACTGCTCTTTCTTCTGGAGTTCAATGGGTTCATTTACAAGTTGAGGCTCCTGGATGTGTCACCTACCAGGTCACCTTTGTTTATGGCCTTAATTCTTTGGAAGGGAGGGTTGATCTTTGGACTTTTATGAAGGGGGTGAAGCCTACTTGTCCATGGGTTTGTCTTGGGGATTTCAATTGTGTGAGGAGTCTGGATGAGAGGATTAGTAATACTGCAGCTAATCTTTAGGCTTTAGTAGATTTTAATGATGCAATCACCATGGCTGGGTTGGAAGACATGGTCACTCATGGCTTTAACGTTACCTGGACAAATAAACACGAGGATGGGGAAAGGAAATGGATGAAGCTTGATAGGGTCCTTATTAATACTGAATGGGCTGCTGTGTTCTCTCATTCCTATGCTGATTCTCTAGCTGCTGGGGTGTCTGATCACTCACCCTTAGTGGTTAGCATACCTTCCACTGAAGTTCCCAGACCCAAGCAGTTTAGGTTCCTCAATTGCTGGGCCCAGGACCCTTCATTCCCTGACATTGTTAAGGACGTTTGGCAGGAGAGAGTTCAAGGGTGCAACATGTATAAGCTTGTAAAGCATCTGAAAGTGGTTAAGCAGTGATTAAAGGTCCTCCACCACAAGGCTTACTCTAGTCTTACTGAGAGAGCTAAGAAGAAGAAGAGTGAGCTTCAGGAATGTCAAGGCAAACTTCAGAGGGATCCCATGAATGCTGGCTTGATGATGGAGGAGAAAGAACTATGCTTACAGTATTGCAACTTAAAAAATGCTGAGCTTAGTGCAGCTTGTCAGAGGGCTAAAGCTCATGGCATTCAGATGATGGATGGAAATACCTCTTATTTTTTTGCTAAAATGGCTGTGAGAAGGAGTAGTTATCACATTAGTAAGGTGAAGGACATGAATGGCAATGACTGCAGTACTCATGACACTATCTCTGATGCTTTCCTTCAGTATTATAGGAGTTTACTGGGTACTTCTGCTGCCATAAAGGATATTGATCCTAATATTATTCTCAGTGGGCGCTGCTTAGGAGCTCAGTCAGAGGGTCTGCTAATCCAAGAGGTCTCTGAGTCTGAAATTCATGATGCTCTTTTTGCAATTGATATTAACAAGAGCCCTGGCCCAGGCCCAGATGGTTTTTCATCTGGATTCTTCCGTCAGTCTTGGGATATTATAAAAGTTGAATTCACTAAGGCAATCCTGGACTTTTTTAGAACTGGGAAGCTCCTCAAGGAGATCAATTCAACCCTGATTACTCTGATTCCAAAGGGGGAAAACCCAAGTTCTGTATTGGATTATAGGCCAATATTCTGTTGCTCAACTATATACAAAACCATTAGTAAGATTCTTACTAATAGGCTCAAGAAAGTAATGCCTGATCTAGTGGGGCTTGAACAAGCTGCATTTGTTCAAGAGAGATCAATAGTAGACAACACCATGTTGGCTCATGAATTGGTTTCTGGTTATGGTAGGCAGAATTCATCCCCTAGGTGTGTTATCAAGGTGGATATACGTAAAGCTTTTGACTCGGTCCATTGGGATTTTTTTAGGACTATTCTGCCTTTGTTTGGGTTGCCTTCTAAATTTTGTAATTGGATCATCACTTGTGTGACATCTCCTAAGTTCTCACTTAATATAAATGGTTCATCAGTGGGTTATTTTGCTGGGAAGAGGGGACTAAGGCAGGGTGACCCCCTCTCCCCCTTGCTCTTTATGCTCTGCATGGAAGTCTTATCTAGGATCCTCAGAAAGTTGCCAGAACATCAACACTTTACCTTCCATCCTAAATGTTGCAGGATAGGACTTTCCCATCTTATCTTTGCTGACGATCTGCTAGTCTTCACAAGAGGTGACTATCCTTCTATTAAAGCTGTTGAGGCCAGTTTACATCTTTTTTCTGAAGTTTCAGGCCTGACACCTAACCCTTCCAAAACCAACATTTATTTTGGGGGAGTGCACCCTGAGGTAAAGGAGATGATTCTTAGGGATACTAGTTACTTGGAGGGGACATTTCCCTTCAAGTATCTTGGTGTCCCCTTGCACTCTTCTAGACTGACTAAGGAAATGTACTTCTCCCTGCAGGAAAAAATAAAGAACAAGATTAATCACTGGGCTAACTGTAATCTCTCCTATGCTGCAAAGATTCAGCTCATCAACACAGTTATCTTTGGCATTGAGAGCTTTTGGTGTGCAAGTTTTATGCTGCCTAAGCGGGTCATCCATGAGATAGACAAATTGTGTAGACGATTTCTTTGGGGATATCAGAGTGCACACAAACTGGTTTTCTTTGCGTGGCAGAAAGTCTGTAGGAGCAGGGCACAAGGAGGATTTGATATAAGGGAAATTTTGAGCTGGAACAAAACTTTGTTGCTGCGAATGTTTTGGAAGATTTCTACTGCATCCCCTTCCATCTGGGTGCAGTGGTGCCAACATTACCATCTGCAGGGTTTGGACTGTTGGAGTGTGATGCCATCACAGTCCACTTCTACGGTTTGGAAAGCTATCTTTGCTGCACGTGATGATTTTGTTGGTCAGGCTGGCTCAATTGCAGGTGCCAAAGCTTCTTTACAGGACTGAAGTAGGACTGGCAAGCTGCAATTGTACCAGGTTTATGCTATTTTCCATGGGAGACACTCTAATCTTCAATGGGCTAAACCTATTTTGGATGGAGTGGTCATGCCTAGACATGCTATGCTTGTGATAATGGCAGTGCAAAGGGGACTGGCCACTACTGATAATTTGAATAGAAGGGGTTTGCACCTTGTTAACAGATGCTACCTATGTCTGGCTGCAGCTGAGGAAGGTCCGCACTTGTTCTTCTTATGTTCCTTTTCTAGGGCTGTGTACCAAAATATCCTGCTCTGGCTTGGGGTCACGAGAAGACCTTTCTGTTTGCATCAGGAGCTGCTTAAACTGTCCAGATATCGTGGTAAGGGATGGAGGAAAAAAAGGGCTCGGTGTAGTCTAGCTGCCATGGTATACTGTCTATGGCAAGAACGGAACTGGCGAATTTTCAGAGGGGTTTCTCGCACAATTGAGCAAGTTGTCTATCAAATTAAATATTATGTTTCTATTCGATTGTATGCTAATATTAATAGTAGTGTATTAGAGGAGGTACTAGAGCATATGATTAGTTAGACAGGTCATTTTGTTCATCTAGTGGTTCTACTTTGTATGAAATTCTCTTTTTCTAAAAAAAAAACCTAGTTTGGGAAACTAGATGTGTACTTGGTGAGATTCATGCTATGTGAGACAAACATGATAATAAAGGAAAATGCAATTCAAGAGGTTGAACACATGGACACAAGATGTGTTAAACTCATGTTGCAAATAACTAGTGTTTACACACTTACAATATACATCACAAGGTGGTAATATGGTATTGACTATCCGAATGTGAAGTCCACATTTGTCGTTTGAGTTACTATTAACTCACCTTATACTTTGTTACATCCAAACGGGTTGTACAGACAATTGAACCCCGTTAAAGTGAACACGGATTAGCATTGTATTCGCCTATAGTCACTTACATGAGGTGACGTCTCGAAGTGACTAGAGTGTGATGCGATTGATGGCAAGTTCAAGTGTCATGGAGTCATGTGAGATGACTAGTCGATCACATAGGCAGACTGTTAGGAACTGTAATACTACGGTTTTATAAGTCTCTGGTTACTCTATCGAGTGGGCCTTACTCTGTCGAGTAAGGGTGTTTTGGGATTTAAAATAGTTTCTGACCTGTAGGGTACTCAATCGAGTAGCCTTGGTACTCGATCGAGTAGGCGACACTCGATCGAGTACGTCAGTTACTCGATCGAGTAGCCCGGTTTACGGGTAATGTTTTGTCGGGTTTTGTTAATAATGCGAATTAATATATAAACACTTCCGTCACTTTCATAATACGCTTTTACAAACCTAATTACTTTGAAAAAGAGATTTCAACCTACGTACTTCACATTCATCACATTATTGACAAATCCCGGAGCTTGGAAGGTCGGAATTCATCTTTCTTTACATCTTTGTGATCCTTGCGTCGAGGGTAAGATCTACGTACCGAATTTGTTATATTTAATTAAGTCTCGTTAAACTCTAATTTTGGGAATTGGGGATTTGTGTTAGTTTTGTGTGGTTAGTGATATATGTGATGTTATGTTAGGAGGAGGATTCGTAGAGGAGGCCTTTTGATAACAGCTGTTGAGATCATCTGACTGTATTGCATTCCAGGTAGGGTTTCCCTACTCAGTATTAGTTACATGATGTGTGTAGTGATTGTGCTGTAGATAGTAATTGTTGATTGTTTCAGACGGTTGTTGAGGTTGTGTTGTGATTACTGTTTACCTGTCTGTGATATTCGGGGTGCGTCCCTGGCTGAGTGGAGTCACTTGCGGGAGTGGCTTCACGCCCATTATTCGCCTTCTGTGGAACCCGCCACAGAAGGGATGTGCACATTAATGGATTTGGGTTTATCGCTCGATAGAGATGAGCGTGGCTTAGGTGGGAAGGGCTGCGGTCCCCCACTGGCGGCGAGGAGTAACCTGTTGCGATCTTTTCTATCACTACTTCCTTTTGCTCCACGTAATCTCGGATTAGATGAGCTTTCCGTTGTACATGTCTAGACTTGTTGCTAGACTTTGGCTCCTTAGCTTGGAAGATGGCACCTCTATTGTCGCAATAGATGGTGATCGGGTCATTCGAACTAGGCACTACAGATAGTCCATGTAAGAATTGACGCATCCATATCGCTTCCTTTGTAGCTTCAGACGCGGCATAGTACTGGACTCGGTCGTAGAATCTGCTTTGTGATTTGTTTGGAACTCTTCCACTGATCGCAGCGCCATTAAGAGTAAAAACGAATCCAGACTGAGATTTGGAGTCATCTCGATCCGTTTGGAAGCTAGCATCTGCGTAACCGGTTGCGCATAGCTTTTGTTCGCCTCCATAAGTCAATGCCCAATCTTTAGTCCTCCGTAGGTACTTGTAGACACCTCGTTTCTGCACCTCCCGCAAACCACCCGGTGATGATTGGGCCGCATGTTTGATTCGCGGAACGATTTGTGACAGTTCGTAAGATTATCGTCATGTGTTTGCTCGAATATTAATGTCAACCTCTTAGTTGTCATCTACGTCCTGATACGGTCGTTTTGGCAGTAATGAGAGTATATTCGGAGTCCGGGTCAAAAACCGTCTCCATTTTCTGATAGCTGTTAAATCCCGAGTCGGAATGTTCTGGAATGTTCCGGATATTTCTATTCCATATTTTACAAATTTTATCTTTTGGCAAATAATATCCCGCAATATTTACAAGATAATCGAATTATTTCCGTCCTACCATAACTCAAACGCGGAAATCTTTCTTCTGCAGGAGGAAACCTCCTGGGAACAGACGCAGCAGGTGCTGCGCCTCTTCCAAGAGACGCAGTGGCTGCTGCGCCTCTTCCCAGGCCCTTCTTTGCATGATTTACGTATCTTTTTCATATCTTTCCGAGATTCACTTCCAAAGAGTCTCCGAAACCCTATTCCTTCACGTGATTAGTATAAATAGGAGCTTTCGTTCCTCATATTTCTCACGCGAGTGTCCGCCCTTCTCTTCTCCCTTTGCATTCTAGACTTCGTTCTTACTAATTGGCGCCTACGTGCTTGGACTTCCGACCACGTAAGCTCGGATCTTTCCGGGTACCAGCCTTTCCGTTGCATGACCGACCAATTTGACCAACTACACAATAATCAATCTTAATCAATCAATCGTTTTCCTCTTACGAGGGCACTCTCTCTTTGCATTCGCGTCGAGCATTCACTAGTCGATATCTTAGTTCATCTCGTTTCGTCAACATGTAAGTCTGAGGGTGTATAATCTCCTTTTATTTATTGTATTTTTGTACTCTTAATTATCGTATCACTCATGTAAGATTTATGTCGAAAGTACCGTTAAAACCGATTTCTAAAACCGTCTTTCAAACCTGTTTTTGCGGATTTCCAGTAGACAGACGTCGAGAAAAGACGCAGCAACTGCTGCGCCTCTTCGAAGGAGCGCAGTTCCTGCTGCGCCTCTTCGTGAGGCTGCCGCAGTTCCTGCTTCTTTTCTTCTTCTTCGTCCTCTGTAATTCGTCTTTCTTGTTTGTTTCCGTATGTTTCTCTTTGATTCGTTCATTATCATTAATATTCACATGTATATTATATCATATTAATCATCATCTTTAACATGTTTTAATTATTCAAATCCGACTTAAATCCCAAATAATTCATATTTGCGGGTTTTCGTCACTAAATTCAAACCCAGATTTTAGAGATTCAATTTGTTCATATTGAGTTTCTGGAATTCGTCATTGATATAGTTTTCATCTGTTCATTCGCGTGTTCGTCATTAATTTGTCATTAATTCATCATGTTTAGTTTGTTCTATTCACCGATGTCACTAATTAATCATTCATTAAACATCGCCCCTTCATGTAATTAATCCGTTTGCATCCGCCTCATTCATGTTTACTGTTTTTATGACTAATTCATATGCTAAATAACCTGTTAAATCACTTTCATCCGAGTAATTATATCAATCAATCCATTAATTAACAATTAACATTAACGATTTGCAGTTCCGGCTTCACAGCCAGAACTCACCCTTGAAACAGACGCAGCAACTGCTGCGCCTCTTCCAGAGGGCGCAGTCTCTGCTGCGCCTGTTCCAGGATGAGTTCTGTCTCTGAACGCCTTTTCTGCCTTGACCTAGATTAATTAGGTTACGTATTAATTAACTAATATCCGTAATATCACGCTAATTTCCGCTCGTCTTTTATTCTTTTATTCTTTCATCAAATTATCCGTTTTAGCGGTATTTTCGACATAAATCGCCTATTCAAATGTAATTATTGTAATTTTCATTATTGTAATTTCATTATTGTATTTCTTTTATCATTTGTATGTTTTTCACATGTAAATCAATATTAAATCCTATTTCGACCCAATTGTTTGTTAAATTAATTGTCAACCGACTTAGTTAATTCTCACATGCTAGGATTAATCTATGGATGTTGCATTGCATGCATATAGCCGACGATATATCGAGTATAAATAACTTCCCTAATCATTAGTAGAGGCCGCTATCGAGGCGGGCGGGATTAGGTGTTCGATCAAAAGAGCTTCCTAATACGTACCCTCACCCCTTACTCCAGATCTCCGTGAGCACCCGTGTTCATTGGCATCCACGAGAGTCATTCTAGACATAGAATGCTAAGGGTAACGATTGCTTAGTGTTCATGTCACTACTTTGTGTCTTGACATGACACGAGGTATTCGAACGGTTCCAATTTCCCATAAAAATTGGTGGCGACTCCATACAAAATGCAAACGCTTGTTCCCCGTTTCTCACCAAGCGCCCCGTGGCGGCCCGCTGTCCACGGTTTGGCGACTCATTGGGATAATACACTTACGTGTAGCAAGGGTGAAACTTGAACAAGGTTAGGGAATAGTTTGTACAAGACAATTGTCGGTTTTCATAACTCGGTCTTCCTAGACCATTTTATTCGGCCTTCCTAGGCCTAACCCTACCCATTCGACCAATCGTCCCGTCTAAACGGTCCTCATTCTTATTTGGGCCTAAGGATGGATAGCGATTGACGTCATCCATACCATGATGCTTACTCTTGTTTGTATCAAGGGCCTTCACTACTTGAGGAAATGGACTAGGAATCGGCCTTACTCTTGTTTGGCACGAGCCTCTCCACAGACTTCGAGTTTGATGGTTCGATATGGCAACCCACCCTTTAAACCAAAACCCTTTTAAATGCACTCAGCATCCCGTTATAATGCTTGTATAAATGTGTAAACCTTACGTGATCACCACTTCTAAACAAAACTATGACGAATTTTCAAAAACTCAAAATCCTTATTTTCAAAGCAAAATTTCGAAAAAATAGGGCCTTCAATTAGCGCAAAAATCCGGTCAAAACTCTGTCCGTTTGTCGTGTCAAAATTCGGGCCACAAGCCCATTTCAAAACCTCACTTTGAGTCCACTCCTACAACTACACTACAGTTGGCTAGGACACACATTTTCGAAGACCTTGTCTTTCTTCAAAACTCACTCAACACAAGTGGCACACACCCACTTCACGAGTCAAAGCTTTTCCTCTTTTAGCAAGTGTGATAGAATGGTCGATCGTGTTTTGATTCGTCGCCGATCTCTTATCCGATTTCAAGATGCCTGGGTCAAGTGATGAAACAAACCTTCAAAGAAATTCAAGAAAGTAATGATCGAATCCTAGCCGCGATAACCCAAATGCAAATCACTCAAAAACAAACCTATGACCGCCTTGAACTTATCGAAGGCCGTATCTTTGACGTAGAGGGAAGGTTGCCTCCCCTTAAAGGTGAAGTACTACAATTTTCCGATGACGAGTCTAAAGATGAGAATCCTGCCCTAGGGGCAACCGCAGCTGAGAAGAGACTCCAATACCTAGAGGAGCAATTGATGTACCTTAAGGGGGATGACATTTACAGGGAAAACAATCGCAAGTATGAAGCCGTCAATTCCAAATTACCCACTAACTTTAGCATGACGGATATCCCTAAGTTTAAAGGACATGAGAACCCTTTGAACCACATCCGCGCCTTCAAGGACTACATGTCCATCAAAGGCATCAAACCCGAGATGTTCTTAAGGATCTTTCCTTCATCTCTCGACACCATCCCGAAGCAATGGTTCTACACTTTAGATCACAAAAAGGTCGCTACTTGGGAAGACGCCGCAATCGAGTTCTCAAAACAATACGCGGATAATGCCGAGATCCAAGTCAATATGCGTACTCTAGATGTTCTTACCCAAAATGACAAAGAAGGATTCACCGACTTCCTAAGTAGGTGGAGGAAGACTAGTACTCAACTAGTTGAACGCCCGGATGAGGCTACTCTTGTGGAAAAGTTCGTGGATAATCTCAAACCCATATATGCCAGTCACTTGAGATATCAAAACATCAAGAATTTCAAGGACTTAACCGTACTAGGGACACGAATTGAAGATGACATCCGTAAAGGACTCTTGTCCAAAACGGTAGGTCGAGGATATCAAGGGTCCACAAGTCGTTCATACGGCTCTACTAGCAAGACCGACGAAGTTAACCTTCTCGAGCCATCCAAGAAAACTAGCCCACCAAGGAAGTTCACAAACCTTGGGGACACGTACTCCAACGCTCTAAAAAGGCTAATAAAGCAAGGTAAACTCCAACCCATCGGACCTACTCCCGAACCCGAAAAGAAGTCCAAGTTCTGGGATGAAAACTCCTACTGTGAATACCATAGGGGCAAGGGACGCGACACAGAAAAATGCTACAAGTTGAAACACGTGCTTCAAGATATGATCGAAGATGGTCGACTTCCAATTCCACCAGGGGGTAAGCCCAACAACACTCAGAATCCTCTTGGAGTTCTAGTGATTACAAGTGACGAATCTACCTTAGATTGCTCACACCTAATTTCTCCCACCGAAAATGAAATTCATGCAATTGAGAAAGAAAGACTCTACTCTACCATCTCCCCTACCATTTCCGACTTCATCGCATGGGCAAGGAGTGTAGATAGACAAGTGTGGGAATTAGAAAACATGGTAACGGCCTTAAGCCATCCCAATACAATACCTAAGGAATGTGTACCATTGATCTTCTCTCAAAATGCCACTATGCAAGAAGTAGTCGCCGTAGTCGATAAGCTAGTCGATCAAATCATACGACTAGAAAGTGATATCATGAGAATGAAGGAACTAGCTGCAATCAATGGGGTTTGGGCCGATGACGATGAAGACGAATACCTCATTGAAAACTCCTTGGTCAAGGAAATAGTCCAAAATGGTGAAGACCAAGATGTGGATCACCTAACTCGTTCGGGTCGCCCATATCAAAGCACTACTCAAAACGGTCCAACCAATGTCATCACACCAAATGATAACGAAGATGACCCCACTGACCATTTGCTCAAGCAATTACAAAAGACCAAGGCTGATCTTTCAGTCTGGCAACTAGTGGCAAGCTCATTTCCGCATCGCCAAGCTTTGCTGCAAGCTTTGGCCAAATTGAATGTAGCGCATAACTCCACTCCTAAAGATGTAGTCAACTTGGTCTTCCAAGAATCACCGAGGCTAAGTAATCCTATTACTTTCTCAGATGAAGACTTGCCACCTTTTGGCGCTAGTCACAACCTTGCTCTATACATCACTGTCATTTGTCTAAAGAAGAACGTGCCAATGACTTTGGTAGATGATGGCTCCGCGGTCAACGCCATACCCCTCAAAACGGCATACAAACTAGGCATGAAGGAGTCGGATTGGACTCCTACAAATCAAGGTGTACGTGCATATGACGGTACACGACGAAAAGTGGTTGGACTTGCTAGCCTAACCATAGCCACGGGACCAATCGAACGAAAAGTTAACTTCCAAATAGTGGACATCGAAGCTTCATTCAACATACTTCTGGGAAGGCCTTGGATTCACGCTTCTAAAGCGGTAACATCCACCCTTCATCAAAAGATCAAGATCCCACTAAATGGCAAAGTTGTGACGATCACCTCGTCACCCATCAAGGCAATAATCGAAAAGCAATCAAACAATCAAGTCCTTGCGGATCCCATATACGAACTTGGGGCCTTCCATAGTGTGAATGTCATAGAAAGTGAGTTGGCACCCTTATACTATAATCCCTACTCTAACTTGGTGGTCAACCACATACTCAAATCTCAGGGATACTTCCCTGGAATGCCTTTGAACCCAATTCGGAAGAACACCTTCGCACGATACAAGAAAGGTAACTCAACAAGGATACCACTTGGGCTAGGATACAAGCCCACAACGGAAGAAGTTCTCGAAATGCTCGCTCAAGTCCAAAATCGCAAGCACGTGGGAGTCCAAATGAGACCATATCTCCCCACCTTAAATGGATACTTTGTCCAAGAAGGAAGTTCAGAACTCTTTCATGGATTTCCCGAACTTTGGCATTATCTTGAGAGGAAGTTAGCCGGAATCGAGATCTTTCACGATTGCTACTTCATTCTTCCCGAAACGGTTCCTACCGTCAAAACCCGTCAAGCACCTTGCTTCGACGAACAAGCTGTTAGCCTATTGTTTGGAGAGGACCGATTCATTAGGGCCGCGCAGGATGAGATCATTACTATGATACTTCAGGACGATCGCTTCAACCCCACCGCATTGATCACGAAATCGACACAAAGCGGCGAGAAGGATGGAGAAAATCTATCAAGTGGACCAACAACCAAGGAAGGCTCTTCAAGCTCACTACTGGAGAAGGAGAGATGTTCAAAGGAGAACCAGAAGACGACGAATTCGAATCAGAGTCGGAGTCGGAGTCAGAGTCGGAGTCTAGAGAAGTCATTAGAGAGTCTACTCCTGTTGTCAGCCCCACTCCCTTCGTTTCTCCTAGCTTAGCCTCGAGTAGTCACGGTAATTCGGGAATGCCCCACCATCGTTCCTTTACCGCCACCGACCATGGATCGGTTGGCTCATTTGTTTCAACTTTACTCAAATCTTAATATGAATAAATCGGGTTCGCTTACTCTCTCTGTGTTCTTTCGAGTGCAATTCTGTTTATGATGATACTGAGGATGACCAAGACCCAGACTTGACCGAAATACCTCCCTACGTAGCCAAAGAAATATTACAAGAAGGGGAAGGGGGACCAGTAATAGAAGATACCGAACCCATCAACGTAGGAACCGAATTAGAACCCAAAGAACTTAGGATAGGGACTACCTTGAGCTCTACCGAAAGGGCCGATTTCATAGACCTCCTAAATGAATTCAAAGACGTTTTCGCTTGGTCCTACAAAGACATGCCAGGGATCGACAGGGATATCGCCGAACATAGGATCCCGATTAAGCCGGGTTTCAAGCCTGTGAAACAGAAGCTTCGACGAATGAGAACAGAATGGGCTCTAAAGATTAAGGAAGAAGTTGATAAGCAATTCAAAGCCGGGTTCATCAAAGTTTCCGAGTACTCTGACTGGGTAGCCAACATAGTACCTGTGCCCAAAAAGGACGGGAGAATCCGTGTTTGTGTTGACTTTAGGGACTTAAACAAAGAAAGTCCAAAAGATGACTTCCCTCTACCTCACATTGACATATTAGTGGACAATACTGCAGACCACGCATTACTATCCTTCATGGATGGATATGCAGGTTATAACCAAATCAAGATGGCCATGGAAGATATGCACAAAACCGCATTCGTCACCCAATGGGGAACATATTGCTATACAGTAATGCCATTCAGATTGATCAACGCTGGAGCTACATACCAACGCACCGCAACTACGCTCCTACATTACATGATGCACAAAGAAGTGGAGGTATATGTAGATGACATGATCGTCAAATCCAAGGAAAGAGAGGGACACATTGCAAACCTTTGCAAGTTCTTCGCAAGGCTACGAAAGTATAACATGAGACTCAATCCTCAGAAATGCACATTTGGGGTAACATCCGGAAAACTCCTGGGATATGTCGTCAGCCAACGCGGTATAGAAATAGATCCCTCAAAAATCAAAGCTCTGATCGAAATGCCACAACCTCAAACAGAAAAAAAGAAGTCGAGGATTCCCGGAAAGGTACAATATATAAGCCGATTCATATCGAAACTTACCATGATTTGCGAACCTATCTTCAAGAAGCTCAAGAAAACAGACCACACCATGTGGGATGATGATTGTCAAAAGGCGTTTGACCGAATCAAGGAGATATTGGCTAAACCACCAGTGCTCATGCCACCGCAACGAGATCAACCTCTTGGTTTATATCTCACAAGAATCGCAAATCGCCATGGGTGCTATCTTTGACTCAAATCGTAGGAAGTGAAGAAAGAGCTATTTACTATCTAAGTAAAAAGTTCTTGGAATATGAGTGCAAATACTCGCAACTCGAAAAGACATGCCTCGCTCTTGTGTGGGCAACGAAGAAGCTACGTCACTACATGCTTAGCTACTCCGTCAAGATATATTCCAAAATGGATCCAGTCAAATACCTCTTCGAGAAACCCGTCCTCAACGGACGTCTTGCAAGGTGGACTCGATGCTCTCGAATTCGAACTCAAATATGTGCCACTAAAAGTCATAAAAGGTCGCGCCGTCGCCGAATTCTTCGCAGAAAATCCTATCAACGACGCACAAACCATAGACACTTGGTCATTTCCCGACGAGGATATACTTCAAACAAACGTAGACTCTTGGGATCTATACTTTGATGGAGCATCAAATTTAAGAGGATTCGGAATAGGAGTGTTGCTTATTTCTCCTGAAGGTGAGCATACACCGATTGCTGTCAAACTCGACTTCGAGGTGACAAACAACGCTGCAGAGTATGAAGCCTGCCTCATCGGACTACAAGCGGCAGTAAGCTTAGGCATCAAAAACCTTCGAGTACATGGGGATTCATCACTGATCATCAACCAAGTTACAGGATCCTGGAAAATCCGAAGCGAAAGCCTCGCACCCTATCAAGCTAGGATAGACCAAGTGGCTCAATTCTTTGATCACGTAACCTACTTACACCTACCTCGAGAGGAAAATCAATTTGCAGACGCTCTTGCGAAACTTGCATCTCTAATAAATATGCCAGATCACATGGTAGAAATGCCTTTGTGTATCGAACGACGATCAGAACCGGCTTATGTCCACCAAATAACCGATGAAGAAGAAATCGCACAGGAACCCTGGTTCCAAGCGATCCTGAATTTCAAGCTTAATGGTACCTATCCACCGGATATGGACAAGAGGGGACAACGCGCCATACGCCTATTAGCTTCCAATACATTCTGATGCAAGGAGAGTTATACAAAAGAACACCTCTTGGTGTAGTCCTACGTTGCCTTGATCATTCACGGGCACGAAAGGTGATGGAAGAAGTCCACGACGGAGAATGCGGTCCTCACATGAGTGGGCCCATGATGGCGAAGAAAATCACACGCTTAGGGTATTATTGGACCACCATGGAATCTGATTGCATCAAATACGTGAGACACTGCCACAATTGTCAAATCTTCGGGAATGTGCAACATGTCCCTCCTTCGTTGCTATACACGATGACATCTCCTTGGCCATTCTCCGCATGGGGAATTGACATAATCGGAAGATAACCCCACCGAACAGAGGTCACTGTTTCATTCTAGTAGCAATTGACTATTTCACCAAGTGGGTAGAAGCGGCTTCCTACACCGCTCTTACGGCTAAAAATGTGGCAAAATTCATACAAAACAACATCATCTGTCGATATGGTTGCCCACATGAGATCATCGGCGATAATGGGTCACACTTCCAAGCTGAAACCGAGCAATTGCTAGCCAAATATAAGATTAAGCATCACCACTCTTCGCCCTACGGACCACGGACTAACGGCGCAGAGAGGCGGCAAACAAGAACGTTGTCACAATTCTCAAGAAAATGACCGACAACTACAGAGATTGGCCAAGCAAGATACCCTTTGCTTTATGGGGATATCGTACATCGGTTAGGACGCCCACCGGGGCTACTCCTTTCTATTTGACCTACGGCATGGAAGCCGTACAACCAATCGAGCTAGAAATACCATCCTTGCGTATTCTACTAGAAAGTCAAATCCACGGCCGATTGGAAGAGGGATAGATATGAAGAACTCATCCTCCTGGATGAACGTAGGCTACGCGCCTTACATAATGTCCAAACATATCAAGCCCGTATCAAACGAGCTTTCAACAAAAGAGTTAGGCCAAGAAACATCAAAGAAGGAGACTTAGTACTCAAATTGGTTAGAGCTCTTTTACCTGTCGACCCAAGGGGAAAATTTAAACCTAATTGGGCCGGACCATATCTAGTCAAATCCATACTCCCAGGGGGTGCGGTTAGAATCACAGACCTAGATGGGAATGAGTTTTCAAACCCCACAAACCTTGACCAATTGAAACGATACTATGCCTAGAATAGGACAAAAACGCGCCTCGCGTAAACCCATGTGTCGCTCTTGTGGCACTAAATAAACGGCCCCTGGCCAAGCTGAAATAAGCTAAGTGTCACCATGCTCTTGCATTTTGACAAGATTGTCATCCTCATATCATCAAATAAACTGAATTCGCACCTTGAGAACAAGCAAAAGCTCATGCTTACTTTCTATGTTCACTACAAGCTCTTGCTTCGAACAATTATTCTTTTACATTTACTCGAACTACGCGCAAGGGTTTGATTTTGCTTTTTTAAGTGAATACGTAGGCAATCCTTCACCGGATTCAACCCAATATACCTAAAATGTAAATAGAAGGACATTTGCATTGCATTTGAAATTCGACAAGAATAATAAAAGAAAATCACAGCGGTTTCTTAACCATTTAACCTTTTTTATTTCATTCATTTTCTAATAATAATAGTACGATACATAATAAAAAAAAAATAGAATAGGCTAGGATTCTAAAAATCCCTCCTTTTTATTACAACAATAATAATAATAACCGAATAATAAATAAGGACTCGGGCTATTCCTCCATCTTCCCCTTGCCCTTGTCATTCTTGTCATATTTCTTGTCACGACCTCGAGCCGGGCGCTCTTGCACCACTTCAGACCTAATCACCAACGGTCTTTCTCGAGGCCTGACTCTTCCATTCTTGCCAACCATCATTTCCGCAACAGGAGTAGTCTTTGATTTCTTCGAAGGACGAACGACCTGAAATCCAGCTTCTTCTTCTCCTTCTGTCAGATGCTTCTCCTTCTCTTTCTCTCCCTCGCGCACCTTGTAGTCAACAGGCTCGCGTTTCCTCAATCTCTTGCGTTCTTCCGAAGTTGCAGCCTTTCTCCACCTCAGATAGGAATCCGACACCCACAAAGCATTGGCGGAGAAGCTCAAGAACCACATGTTCCTTTGGGCCCATTTGATAGCCCACTCTCTTCGGCTCTCGGTGGTAAGCGCTACAGCAATCTGCGGAACGGTATCAAGCCTCGGGATAGTCTGCTTCAAACCAGCTTGCCTCATCAACCTTTCCGAAAGATGCATACCATGAACTCCAATCCCGAATGCGCACGGACCTAGTAGGATCCAAAGAAGACACTCCAAGAATGAGACTTGAGGTGCCACCACGGTACGACCCACCTAATCAACGGGCCATCATCATTCTTGACTTGTTCTTCCAATAGTCGCAAACCCGAGTGAAGTCCACCATGTACAACCGCGTCCTCATCGCAATCATACGGAATGATAGGAAAGTGCATGAACCGGGGCTCGAGCGGTCGGAGCCGTTCCATAAGCCAAACCTACCAAAAGCAGGTATTAGACACCGAAAAAAAAAAAAAAAAAAAAAAAAAAAAAAAAAAAAAAAAAAAAAAAAAAAAAAAAAAAAAAAAAAAAAAAAAAAAAAAAAAAAAAAAAAAAAAAAGGTGTCTTTTACCTGTAAGATAACGGGACTCCCCAAAAATGGAAGATCGCGGTTGGATTTCCTATTATCCAAGCCCAAGATAATCTCCCCTAAGCACAAGCAAGCTGGGCTCCTGCGCAGCTCCATTTGCTCAATAAGACCCAAAAGACGGGGATCACCTCGCAAATCTTCATCAACGTGCCCATGGAAGACACACACATGAAGTAAACAAAAGCCAAATGCTCTCCTCCTAGCAACATACGAGACAGTGGGGTCAGCCCTGTTGATGAATCGGTCTACAAAGTCCAGCATTCTCACGCCTTTCGGGGTAACTAAGCGATCCACCTCAAGTCTAGTCAATCCGAGCAGGTCTCTGAATTTTGTCTTATACCCTTGTGAAGTGGAAGGAATGGCAGGTAGATGCTCGGGGTCCCACCCACCAATAGCAGCAATTTCCTCCGGAAAAGGACAAATATCGCCACCTGGGAACGCGAAAACATGATAATTTGGATCCCAGTAGTCAAGACAAGCATCCAAGAACGGTTTTACCACCTTAATGAGTTTCAAACTCAATAGAGACCCAAGGTTATGAGCACCCATGTCGTGCTTCTCAATATTTGAAAATTCATTAGTCCATTCCTTCACGCGGATCTCCAAAGTATTCATAATGATAATTTTCTCTTGAAAATTTATTTTGGGAGTTTTTATGTGGATTAACGGAGAAGAGACGGAAGAATTATATGATTTAAAGCTTCGTCGACGCTTCGATTTATACTAATTGCTGTTTCCAAAAATCCGCCAGAAGAGACAAGCTTGGGAACAGGCGCAGCTCCTGCTGCGCCTATTCAAAGCGACGCAGCTCATGCTGCGCCTCTTCCCCAGACTAACTTCCTGTGATTTCCGCGTTTGGATCTTTCCTAATTCTATCACGAATAATTTCCTATTCCTACGGGATTTTATTTTGGTAAATACGAGCAATTTACCATGTTTCCTGTTTCCTAAATTCGCGGGCACGCATTTCGAGGCGACGTCGACACATTCGCCATTTTCATCACACTTAATTCTTCTTCTGTTATTATTCATTTATTTATTTCATTTTTTTTAGGAAGTAAATTTCTTTTTAGGAAATAATTTTCTTTTGTTTCAACATTTTCATTTCTACACTTGTAGATTTTTCTTTTTTTCTTTTTTTAGGGGGTAACCCTCCCTACCGTCCGGTCATTTCCGACAAAATTTTTGCATTTTTTGCATTTTTGTCCTTTTTAGTCTCTTTTTTTTTTGCGCTAATTAAGGCCATATGTGTATAAAATGCATGTTTTGCGTGATTTCTATGTGAATTTCGGCAGCATGACGGCATAAACCGTTGTCTACCAAACCTGTTCAAGAACTAACCTGCAGGTACAAGCAACACAACCCAAAGCAAGAAAGGCACTCGGGCCATCATATATACAAATGTACAAGCAAATCGGGGGCTTGCGCCCCGAACAAAGTTCCAAAGTCCGGTAACCGGGGCTTGCGCCCAAACAAAGTCCAAAAATGTTTAAATCGAAGTCCAAATGTACGAGCCTACAAAACTACGCGGACTCATCTGCTGGGCACCCTCCAACTCAAGAACCCTCGCCGTAAGAGCGGCAATCTCGGCGTCCCGAAACTCGAGCTCCCTCGACAAGCGAGCCGTCTCCTCCCGAGACTGGGTCGCCTCTCGCTCCAACTCACGACCACCAGACAAAAATAAATTGGCTCATGTCAATCAACTCAAACAAAGACCAAAACCAAAAAAAAATCAATCAAAAGAAATCAAATGAGGTTCATACCTGACGACCTCGACCACCGACGAGTGCCTCGATGGCGGTAGCTCGTAGCCGGTTGGCCACCCTCCATAGTGCCACGAACCGAGATGGCGCGACCTACATGTCAAAAGAAATTCTCGATAAAGTGAACAAGTTCGAATCAAACGTGTTCTTACACGAAGGGTATATAAGGCGGAGGCTCACCCTCCGAATCGAGATCTTTGCCCGTCGTCTAGGCCAAGATCCGTCACGCTACGTCAAAGTCACGCAACTCGGAGATCGTCGTCCTCCCGGTCGCGTCGGTGTACTCAAGGGTCTCGGGGTACACTGGGGCTCGATGCCCGCCGCCTCGACCTCCCGCAAGGACAAACGGCTCTCATTAATCGATGATCTTTCGTCGTAATTCCCAAAATCAAATCAAGAAAAATAAAAGATACTCACCACTCTCGGCCGCACGCCAACCTCCCGTAAAGGAACGCCGAGTAGTCCTCGCCAGAGCGAAGAAGGTCGTCGCCACGGCACCAGCCAGTCCGCCTCCCTCTCAGCCTCAGTAGGCTCCCTGAACATCGTCCTCGGAGGGTCAATGGGAACCGTCAACGCGCCCCGAGAGCACTGACGAGCCAAACGCTCGCCCGGATACCACACAGGGACCCATCGACGTCTACAACAAAGAAATGACTCGGGCTCCTAGGTCTAAGGACCTCAGCAACAAAAGGAGGCGCTCCAGCGTACTCCGCCCAAGGTCTGGGCACCCACTGCGACAAGATAAGGCAAAGATCATTCCTATGATCAATTAAAAGCAAAGGACAAGAAATATAAATGAATACGAGTGGGATACTCACGCCGCTCACCAAGGGCGTTCACTTCCCGCCGATAGACATTGTGAGAAGAGCGCTTGCTCTTCGTCCGGCACATCACCCAATCCCTCACCACGGGATAGGCCTTCTCCAGCGGCTCTGTCCTCTTGGGCGCGAGACTCGGGAAGTAAGAGTACACCCATGCCTATAAAACAGAATAATCAATAACGATCTTTCGTAATTCGATAAAGAAAAGAATTTATTTTGGTCTAAAGGAAGTTCCATACCTCCAACAGTAGTCCAGGTCCGACAGCGCCAGGAGAAGTCCCCTTCTCCATCAACTCCGGACGAACCATGGCCCTCATGACGCGGATGAGGACCGCAAAACCAGCAGTGACCCAGTCCCAACGTCCTAGGGAACTCAGGTCAGAAAGAAAGGGAAGAAGCTTCGTCGATAGCCTCTCGCCCTTGTCTCCGAGGTAAATCGAAGACAAGAACCACCAAAGCCACGACGAGCTCTCTCGTCGGTGTACAAGGAGGAGGAGGAGTCTCCCTCCCATCGATCGTCACCACTCCGGGTCTTCCCCGCAAAGTAGTCTCGGACATAGGTACTGGTACCAAACCCGATCGCAACACCTTCGGCGATAAGTTCCAGCCGATCAACCTCCTCGCCTCGGCCGAATCCGCCCTTATAGCGGTCTCCCGGCCACACCATCTCCTCGGTCCCACACGGCACCGAAATCATGCCGTAATCCTCCGTAGTAACTCCCACCTCACCAAAAGGCAGGTGAAACGTGGAAGTCGTATCCCAGAATCGATCCAAGAAAGCGCGGACCAGGCTAAGGTTAGCCCGCAACTTCCTCTTCACGATATCCCTCCAGACCTGAACCAGAGGACCAAACGCTCCACGCTCGATCATGGCCCTCTCCTCCGCCGACAGCCGCTCGTAGTGCTCCATCGCCGTCGTATAACCCGAGAACGACCTGATGTTCCCGGCCTCCTATTATGATTTGAAACAAAGCTATCTTTAGTTTTGAATGAAATTTGCAAGAAGTTTGGACAAGAAGAATAAAAGAGAATAGGTAGTGAGTAGTGAATTCTTATTTACCAAGCTCTTCACCGTCATGTAGGACAGGTGGCCCTCTGCAGCCCACACGAGGTGCCTACTCTCCCAGGTCTCAGCCCACGCAGGAGCTCCCCTCAGCTGACGACCTCCTCGCCTGAAGTTGGCCCGTCTCGGGGCCTCCTCCTCCTCCTCGACGGCCTCCTCCTCGTGAGCCTCGTCTCCAGTGGCCATCATCGCATCGGTGAAGACCTGCTCCAAGGCCTCCTCAACAGCAGCGTCTACCTCCATGGGAGTCCTCCCAGAAGTAGAAGCCTCATCACCTGCAACATTAAAGTAAATTTAGGCCGCGTCACATGACGACAAGCCTTTGTTAAGGAGTTTTCGAGCCCTCCGGAGCCCTGAAAACGCCCTTTCCATGCCATCTTTGGCCATATTCCCGCCAACCCGATCACTCATGTGATAAATTGGGTCAAGTCAAGTCCAAGTCAAAGCCTTGTTCCGGGTTCAAGCCGAAAATTCGGCAGCATTTCGTTATAACGGCGATTATGCCCTAGAAAGGTGCCCTGAAAAGTTGTCACAAATCAAAATTTCGAGATGGTAGGAAGTTTACCCATCATCCAAGGATCCCAAATATCAAATTTCATCGCCAATGGGCAATCCTAAGGCTCTTTTCGAAGCAATTTACGGTTCAGCTGTGAAACCGTCTCAAAACCCTAATTCTCGCGGCTCAAAATTCGACAAATGTAGATGATTATTGCAAGATTAAGACACATACCTCGATTAGTCATGTTTAATGCAAGCTTTTGAATCCAACCTTGACGGAAATGGTGAAGATTTGAGAGAGAAATTGAAGGAAATGTGTTTCGAAATAATGAAATATAACCCTTCTGATTTCGCGTTTTTACGCGGAAATAGCCAAATTGGGTAAAAGACGCAGCAGGCGCTGCGCCTCTTCCAAGGGACGCAGCTCTTGCTGCGCCTCTTCCTTGTGTTCCCTCCATACGAATTTTCAAAAATCCGTTATGAGTTCGTTATTAGTGGGCCCATCTTTGGGTGCGCCTCTTCTTCAATGCTATTATGTTCTTTTGGTCCGTTTCGACGATTTTCTTTCGTTCCGGTCCGCATTTTATCCCGCTCAGTAGTATTTTGCAGTACTGCTCACTCAAGATTTCTTTCACGACGATCAAGATGTTCTTAGTCGTCTGTCCCCGACGCAGTAGTATTTTGCAGTACTGCTCACTCGAGATTCCTTCCGCGACGATCAAGATGTTCCTAGTCGTCACAATATTCCCCAGCAACAGTTTGTTTGAGACCGACGCAAGCAGATTCAACCTCAAATTTCGCCAGAGTTCGCTTGAGACCGACGCAGCGGATTCCCCGCCATTTCTACCGACGTCCCGCTTTGCTTTCAAAATTTCTTGTTTCCCCGCGAAGTTCGACCGAGTCTCGGGTATGATCCTCCTTATGGTCTGGCGAGCTTCCTTACGTAGTCTAATGGACTTTAAACGACCCTCCCCGATAGTCGACAGACTCTAAAATGTTCCCGACGATAGGTCCTTGGCTCAGACCCCTTGAGCCGCCTCGCGTCGCCATAGTCGTCAGGTTGTAATCTTCGATTGACCTGATGGCTATACTTTGACTTTCGCCTTGTCCAAGGCTCAGTCAAAGTGGGGGCTCTGTAGACACCTCGTTTCTGCACCTCCCGCAAACCACCCGGTGATGATTGGGCCGCATGTTTGATTCGCGGAACGATTTGTGACAGTTCGTAAGATTATCGTCAAGTGTTTGCTCGAATATTAATGTCAACCTCTTAGTTGTCATCTACGTCCTGATACGGTCGTTTTGGCAGTAATTAGAGTATATTCGGAGTCCGGGTCAAAAACCGTCTCCATTTTCTGATAGCTGTTAAATCCCGAGTCGGAATGTTCTGGAATGTTCCGGATATTTCTATTCCATATTTTACAAATTTTATCTTTTGGCAAATAATATCCCGCAATATTTACAAGATAATCGAATTATTTCCGTCCTACCATAACTCAAACGCGGAAATCTTTCTTCTGCAGGAGGAAACCTCCTGGGAACAGACGCAGCAGGTGATGCGCCTCTTCCAAGAGACGCAGTGGCTGCTGCGCCTCTTCCCAGGCCCTTATTTGCATGATTTACGTATCTTTTTCATATCTTTCCGAGATTCACTTCCAAAGAGTCTCCGAAACCCTATTCCTTCACGTGATTAGTATAAATAGGAGCTTTCGTTCCTCAATTTCTCACGCGAGTGTCCGCCCTTCTCTTCTCCCTTTGCATTCTAGACTTCGTTCTTACTAATTGGCGCCTACGTGCTTGGACTTCCGACCACGTAAGCTCGGATCTTTCCGGGTACCAGCCTTTCCGTTGCATGACCGACCAATTTGACCAACTACACAATAATCAATCTTAATCAATCAATCGTTTTCCTCTTACGAGGGCACTCTCTCTTTGCATTCGCGTCGAGCATTCACTAGTCGATATCTTAGTTCATCTCGTTTCGTCAACATGTAAGTCTGAGGGTGTATAATCTCCTTTTATTTATTGTATTTTTGTACTCTTAATTATCGTATCACTCATGTAAGATTTATGTCGAAAGTACCGTTAAAACCGATTTCTAAAACCGTCTTTCAAACCTGTTTTTGCGGATTTCCAGTAGACAGACGTCGAGAAAAGACGCAGCAACTGCTGCGCCTCTTCGAAGGAGCGCGAGCCTTCTGCTGCGCCTCTTCGTGAGGCTGCCGCAGTTCCTGCTTCTTTTCTTCTTCTTCGTCCTCTGTAATTCGTCTTTCTTGTTTGTTTCCGTATGTTTCTCTTTGATTCGTTCATTATCATTAATATTCACATGTATATTATATCATATTAATCATCATCTTTAACATGTTTTAATTATTCAAATCCGACTTAAATCCCAAATAATTCATATTTGCGGGTTTTCGTCACTAAATTCAAACCCGGATTTTAGAGATTCAATTTGTTCATATTGAGTTTCTGGAATTCGTCATTGATATAGTTTTCATCTGTTCATTCGCGTGTTCGTCATTAATTTGTCATTAATTCATCATGTTTAGTTTGTTCTATTCACCGATGTCACTAATTAATCATTCATTAAACATCGACCCTTCATGTAATTAATCCGTTTGCATCCGCCTCATTCATGTTTACTGTTTTTATGACTAATTCATATGCTAAATAACCTGTTAAATCACTTTCATCCGAGTAATTATATCAATCAATCCATTAATTAACAATTAACATTAACGATTTGCAGTTCCGGCTTCAGAGCCAGAACTCACCCTTGGAACAGACGCAGCAACTGCTGCGCCTCTTCCAGAGGGCGCAGTCTCTGCTGCGCCTGTTCCAGGATGAGTTCTGTCTCTGAACGCCTTTTCTGCCTTGACCTAGATTAATTAGGTTACGTATTAATTAACTAATATCCGTAATATCACGCTAATTTCCGCTCGTCTTTTATTCTTTTATTCTTTCATCAAATTATCCGTTTTAGCGGTATTTTCGACATAAATCGCCTATTCAAATGTAATTATTGTAATTTCATTATTGTATTTCTTTTATCATTTGTATGTTTTTCACATGTAAATCAATATTAAATCCTATTTCGACCCAATTGTTTGTTAAATTAATTGTCAACCGACTTAGTTAATTCTCACATGCTAGGATTAATCTATGGATGTTGCATTGCATGCATATAGCCGACGATATATTGAGTATAAATAACTTCCCTAATCATTAGTAGAGGCCGCTATCGAGGCGGGCGGGATTAGGTGTTCGATCAAAAAAGCTTCCTAATACGTACCCTCACCCCTTACTCCAGATCTCCGTGAGCACCCGTGTTCATTGGCATCCACGAGAGTCATTCTAGACATAGAATGCTAAGGGTAACGATTGCTTAGTGTTCATGTCACTACTTTGTGTCTTGACATGACACGAGGTATTCGAACGGTTCCAATTTCCCATAAAAATTGGTGGCGACTCCATACAAAATGCAAACGCTTGTTCCCCGTTTCTCACCAAGCGCACCCGTGGGCGGCCCGCTGTCCACAGTACTTAAGAATGTTCTTGACAGCCATCCAATGTGATTCACCTGGATGCTGTTGGAATCAACTTGTCATACTCAATGCATATGCCACGTCCGGACGTGTGCATATCATGGCATACATGATTGATCCTATAGCCGAGGCATAAGGAATCCGTGTCATGCGCTCTTTCTCTTCCGGTGTCTCTGGTGCTTGAGACTTGCTCAAATGCACTCCTGGAGCCATAGGAAGAAACCCCTTCTTGGAGTTAGTCATGCTGAATCTCTCTAGGACTTTGTCTATGTAAGAATCCTGACTGAGAGATAACATCCGTCGTGATCTATCCCGGTAGATGCGGATGCCCAGAATTCTTTGTGCCTCACCCAGATCTTTCATCTGGAAATGGTTTTTCAACCATACTTTCACCGAAGTTAAGAGAGGTATGTCATTCCCAATCAGGAGTATGTCATCGACATACAATATTAGGAAGACAATCTTGCTCCCACTCGACTTGATATAAAGACATGGTTCCTCGACCGATCGAGTAAATCCATTTTCTTTAATCACATGGTCGAAGCGATGATTCCAACTCCGAGATGCTTGTTTAAGTCCATAAATGGAACGCTTAAGCTTGCACACTTTCTTAGGATGTTGTGGATCGATGAAACCTTCGGGTTGTACCATGTACAACTCTTCCTCCAAAAAGCCGTTTAAGAAGGCGGTTTTCACATCCATTTGCCAAATTTCATAGTCGTGAAAAGCGGCAATCGCTAAGATAATCCGAATGGAACGCAGCATGACTACGGGTGCGAAAATTTCATCGTAGTGCAAACCTGGCACTTGGGTGAAACCTTTAGCAACTAGTCGTGCTTTATAGATATCTAGTTGACCTTCCACAGAATGCTTTATCTTGTAAAGCCATTTGCATTGAAGGGGACGAACCTTAGCAGGTAAGTCAATGAGATCCCATACGTTGTTCTCATACATAGAGTCCATCTCGGATTGCATGGCCTCAAGCCATAGCTTTGAGTCGGAACTAGTCATGGCACCTTTATAGGTTGCGGGTTCACTACTCGTTAAGAGTAGAACGTCATCTATGTCATGTTCCTCGACCATACCAATGTATCTGTCTGGAGGAATAGAGACTCTTCCCGACCTCCTAGGTTCCTCAGGAATATTCACCGCAGCCGGGATTGAAGGAATTGGTTCCTCCAATGGTTGCTCGGTATTTGGTTCTGGAATCTCCGACAGGTCGAAGGTTCTATCACTCTTTGCATTCTCGAGAAATTCCTTCTCTAAGAATGTCGCACTAGCCGCAACAAAAACACGTTGTTCGGTTGGCGAATAGAAGTAATGACCAAGTGTTCCTTTAGGATAACCTATAAAGTATGTCTTGACCGATCGCGGGCCGAGCTTATCCTCGTGTCTCCACTTGACATAAGCCTCGCAGCCCCAAACCCGTATAAAGGACAAGTTAGGGACCGTTCCCTTCCATAGTTCATATGGAGTCTTGTCAACAGCTTTAGACGGACTTCGGTTAAGTATTAGAGCAGCTGACAGAAGAGCATAACCCCATAATGAGTCCGGCAACACGGTGTGACTCATCATGGATCGAACCATATCAAGTAGTGTTCGATTTCTCCGTTCGGACACACCATTCAACTGAGGTGTTCCAGGTGGAGTTAACTGTAGGGCAATCCCACAGTCTTTAAGGTGTTGATCAAACTCGTGAGAAAGATACTCGCCACCACGATCTGAACGTAGTGTTTTAATCTTTCTACCCAATAGGTTCTGTACCCTATTCTGGTATTCTTTGAATTTCTCAAAGGATTCACTTTTATGCTTCATTAAGTAGACATAGCCATATCTACTTAAATCGTCCGTGAAAGTGATGAAATACCTATAGCCTTCTCGTGCGGTGATTGACATAGGTCCACATACATCCGTGTGTATGAGTCCTAATAGGTCAGCAGCGCGCATTCCAACACCTTTGAAGGAAACTCGAGTCATCTTACCGATGAGACATGATTCACACGTGCCAAATGATTGAAAATCAAAGGCCGAGATAGCTCCATTTTTGATGAGCTGTTTAACGCGTTTCTCATTAATGTGTCCCATACGGCAGTGCCATAGATACGTTTGATCTTTGTCACCAACCTTTAACCTTTTATTCATTACGTGTAATATTTCGGTGGTCTGATCTAAAACATAAATTCCGTTCATGGAGACTGCCTTGCCATAAATCATATCATGTAATGAGAAAATGCAAGTATTATTCTCTATTACAAATGAAAATCCAAGTTTGTCAAGTGCAGAAACTGAAATAATGTTTTTGGAAAGACTGGGTACATAATAGCAGTTATATAAAAATAACTCAAATCCGCTAGGAAGCTGGATCACATATGTTCCCCTTGAGACGGCAGCCACTCGTGCTCCATTCCCAACACGCAGGTCCACCTCACCCTTTACGAGGGGTTCGATGTTTCGGAGCCCCTGCACATGATTAGACAGATGAGAACCACAACCAGTATCTAGTACCCAAGTTCCGTAACTTGCGTGGTTAATCTCAATCATATGAATAAAAGTAGAAGAAGAAGACATACCAACAGGTTTAACGCGACCTGCCTTTAAGTCCTCATGATAAACAGGACATGTACGCCTCCAATGCCCGGTCTTGTGGCAATGATGGCATTCCATGTTTTCATTCTTGCTCTTTGTCGCGCCTGATGAGGTGCTCGACTCACCAGGCCCACTCTTACCTGAACCCGACTTCTTAAACTTCGGTTTGCCTACTGCTAGGCTTGGTTGAACTTTGCCCTTACCCTTGCCCTTGTTTGACACAACGAGAACATCCTGTTTCATGCTCCCACTGAACTTCATGTCCTTCTCAGTCTGTACGAGAAGGGAGTGCAGTTCATGGGGGCTTTTCTTCAAATCATTCATATAGTAATTCGCTCTAAAGAGCGCAAAACCATCGTGGAGTGAATGAAGCATGCGGTCAATCACGATGTTCTCGCTGATCTTACAATCAAGCGTCTCCAGTCTCTCGACATTCTCAATCATGCTGAGAATGTGTGGGCTAACCGGTTGGCCCTTCTGGAGTCTCGCATCAAAGAAGCGAGTGGTATGCTCATAGGTCACGATTCTCGGTGCTTTCGAGAATTCCTTGGTGAGCGTGGTGAAAATCTTGTTTGCACCCTGGGCTATGAAGCGTTTCTGCAAATTGGATTCCATTGCAAAAATGAGTACGTTTTTAATCGCACCCGCTTCCATGACGAAGTCGCTATACGTGGAGACCTCGTTAATTCGAGCCGTGGGACCTGGGGCTGGTGGGAGGGGCTCAATCAAATACTTGAGCTTCCCGTCAGCAGTGGCAGCATTCCGTAATGCCGCCTCCCATTCCGCGAAGTTTGATCCATCATTCTTCGATCTAGTAGACGATTCATCTGATTCATAAAGATCCGAAGCCAGGACTCACGGTCCAATGTGGCACTTGGCATTGGGTCATCGAGGATGCCAGCCATTAGGTTATTAGCAGTTTAAAAAAAAAACGTGATCTACGCTGAAAAAGAAAGAAAAACAAAAACGAAATAAGCAACTCATCGAGGTGATTTAAGTCTATTTAAAATTCATTTTAGACTCATTGCACTTGCATAATTGATCTCCCTCAAGAATGACACAAGTGATACCAAGACTCAATTTCCGTAAATTGATAAGCCAACTGTTTAGCTAATTCTTCCGTAAGAACTCTTGGTCGATAGATTTCCGTAAATCCTATCTATAGTCCACCATGATCACAGGATCGTACAAGTGACCATAGCGTTGAGATAAAATAGGTCAATCGGTTCCAACTTACCCGACGTAGAAGGGGTCATATTATGCCTACCGACGAAGAAGGGACTCATTGGAGTTTGACCTATAAAGACCATTCTCAATTTTGGTTTATACGAGGAAGATCACATCAACTAAGTTAGAATTCATTTTAAGTGAACGAATAACTAGCAACTGCGTGAATGAATTAATTTAGATGATGGCTTAAATCGTGTGACATATGAATGTCATAGAAAACTAACGCGTGACCTCTATATGAGTCAGTTTTCATGCAATTATTAGGTGGTTTGGTTTTTAGGCGGAATATGATGCAATCTATCGTTACGATAAAATAAATAAATGAATGCAATACGTAAATAAAAATTCCTAGTGTGGCCTATCCTAGTAAAAAGAACATAATACAACTTTGGAATCCACCGTTGGACCCGAAAAGCTTGTCTTGATGTTCCATCTTTGTCCATGCAGCGGGAGTGAGCATCCGATCTCCATCTTTAGTCTTCTCAAAATTACAATTAAAATTTACAAAATATAAACCTATTTACATTCTAAATAAAAACTGTAATTAAAAGAAATAAAAAGGGAGATACGAGATCTCAAAATACAACCAAGACCGTGTTCCATCATTACGGTAACACGTTCTACTAAGGCCACACTAAGTTACAACCGTTTGCAAAAATAAATAAATACGTAATTAAAAGCATTCAAAATAATCAATAACGATAAATAAAATGCATTAACTAAATTAAATTTATTCGTGACATAATTCCGTAATTATGTTAAATTTAATCCAAACCACCTTTAATGATTAAAATTATGTGACAAAACCGCTTTAGTCAAGTTAATTTTAATCCGTGATAATCCGTTACTTTAAATCGTTTTAAAGTAACTAAATTGTTCGTGGGTGAACCGTTTCACTATTAAGCGAGTGCATAAATCAGTATTATGCAAAATTGGCCGAAAAAAAAACAAAACAGAATTTTTTTTTTTTTTTTTTTTTTTTTTTTTTTTTCTCTTTCACTGCTGGGCGTGAACAGTACCCAAGAAAAAAAAAAATTTTTTTTTTATATACTGAAATGCCGAGAGCATCAAAAGGCCCAAAAAAAAATTAAACGGCTCAAAATCGTGAGCAACAAAAGGTCAAAAACAAAACGATTTGTTAAAACCCAATTGCAATTTAATCTAATCCGTATAGAATTGAAATTACAATTGAAACAACTTTAACATATTGCAATAATTATCGATTAAAATTACAATATGCAAAGAACGATTGAAAACATAACTTCGTTTAATCTAGCAATAACGTGTGGCACGCAAATCAAGGCAAAAAAAAGAAAAACAGACTGTGATTAACAAGAGGCCGCACGATTTCAAAAGAAAAATTGCTGAGACAAAAAAAAATTTGTGCCGCACGAAATTTTATGCAAACATTTTGATACATCTTTAACATATTGCAATGAATATCGATTACAAAACAATATGCAAAGATCAAAATGAAAAACAAAACAAACGACAACCTACACCGTGTAAACATGTCACGGTTCAAAAAAAAAACGCAGCAATAAAAAAAATTGCCGAGTAAAAAAAAAATGGCTGCCGCAACAATTTTTAATCAAAAATTCATCGATTCAAAATTCGTTTGATGAAAATCACATAGAAAAATTTACGTGGCCTCGCTCTGATACCACTTGAAGGGTAATATCCGTATAAAACCCTTTAATTATAGGATTATAACGCAAATTTTATATGCAATTTATTGTCATAAACGAAAAACAACAATGAAACGATAAAGATTAAGAATTAACCTTCGGTCCTAGTGCAAATTGGCAATGAGAGATCAAAGTAGATCTCCTCCTAAATGATGCACCCAAGATCGTCCGAGAAATGCCCTTGTGCTAGAATGAATCCTCTAATTGCCTTGCAATATTGAGAGGATTATTTTTGTGAGTTTTCTTTAGATGAGAGATCTAGGTTTAGAGAGGAAAATGTTCTCCCAAAACCCTAAAATTTTTGTCAAAATGAATTAGGTTGCAAAAGAGAGAAAATCCTCTCTTTTGTCCTCACTTGGCCGGCCAGCCGTGGGCTCTATTGGGAAGTGGGCTTCCACTTCCTTTTAGTTTTAGCTCATGGTCCGGTTCGCAAATCGCTAAAATGTATATGACGCGGTTTTGTTATAAATCGTCATCGGTTATCGGTTATTAAAGCATCAACTAATAATACGGATTAGTTGAAATATTAATACATGTCCGACAAAGACGATATTGTATAATTATATTCAATATACATTTAATTAAATATAAAACGCTTATATTCAATTTACGAATTAACTGCTTAATTCACCTTAGCCATTATTATTTAATCCTTATTAAATAAAATATCTCAACATCACATTTTGACTAATTATTAGTCAAATAACTCAGACTAACTGGTTAGTCAAATTTGGCATCTACATGACTGTATTTTCATACCGTCACATCTCTCAAACGTATCCTATAGGTGTGACTTTTAGGGACCAGTTGATCACCGCCATCTGTATGACAATAACGTCAAACTTATCTAGCAAGCCAACCGTTATTGATAAACGTGGACCAACTGATAATGATACAAAAGTATACCCTTTGATCCTTTTAGAGATTTATAAGTCCTTGCACTAACTGTAAAGGACACCAGCCCCAACACCAACATGGGGGATGATTCATGCTTAAATTAATATGTTTTCATAGTTTATTTGCTTGCTTGTTGTGATCTCAACTTATGCACATGTAATGTTTGATGAAATGCGAGCCTATGAATCCTTGCATATTTTTACCCATCACCTATCTTTTCAATGAGACTTGTAAGACATAAATCAACTCGAGTCTCATTAGACCATGCATATAGTTGAGTAGGGAAGATTAACTCGACTTGTAGGTGTTGTACAATCTAATCGATTCGGCTCCGGGACCCAAACTTTCCTAGGATTGTAAGATATAAACAAACTCGATCCATAACAACAATAATTGCTTGCTTATAATTTGAGAATATGTTTGTATGATCAATTCCCATGAATCCCCTATGACCCCATGACACCCTAGTGCCTTTTATCAATTGTTTACATCCCTTTCAATTCATCTTGCTTGTTTACTTTCATTGCTATTTAGTTTAGTGATCTTCTACTTCAAACCCCAATTTGTGACACCCTTAGACACCACTAGTTACAATAGAAAATCTCATCTCAATTCCCGTCCCTTGGGATCCGACCTTTACTTGCCTCTTTACTAATTGTAGAGTTATTTGTGAAGTTATAAATTGTGTTTTGGTCTAGGTTCTCTTAACGACAAGTACTGAAAACTAAACCTCCTCGAGAGTCCGACCACATATTTTCTAGTGTAAGAAAATAGAAATTTCTCTCTACACATTGTGAAACTTAGAGAAATAAAAACCTCTCCAAATCCTTCCTCTCTTGACTGAAAAATACAAGAGAACAAAATTAATATTTTGTGTCATTTTTATGTAAAACTTATATTATTTCTAGTACAAAATAATATTAGTTATTAGGGGATTTCCTTGGGTATTCACTTTTGGGAGAGGTTCTATTTTGGACCTTTTGTTCATCCATTATTAGGAAAGCTCAAGAACTAACAAGAAGGTGATCTTGTTGGTGCCCTAATATCCGAAACCTCAATGTAAGATTGACGATTTCTTCTTTTATCTTGCTTTTGTTTGCTTGCATAAGATCTAAAATTTATTTTATGACTAAATAAATTTGAACATATATGAATATGTAAATTAATGAGATTAATGAATTCCAACAAACATGCAACATGACTATGATATGAATAAACCACCATCAAAAATCACCACCACGGTCTCGGGAAACGGCCAGGCATACCGACAACCACACTGGTACCGGGACATGCGCAGACATACCGATAACCACACTGGTACCGGGACACGCCCAGGCATACCAACAATCACAAACAGGTACCGAGACACGCCCAGACGTACCGGGTCAAGAAGCCAACCAGATCCCCTGCCAGACGTCGTGACTCAACCACACGAGTCCCTCCGTAACTCAAGCCATTAATGTGCACATCCCCCTTGGAGTGGAAATCTCCAAGAGGCGACCTAAGCTTAAGATGGTCTCCCAACCGTCTTACGTCTCCAAAACAACAACAACAACAAAAACAACAATAACAAATCCTCCAACATATATGACAATGACCAATGCACGAACCACAACCAACATATCATAATCATCCTCTTAATGATGTAATTACCACTAAACATGTTATATTGTAAATACCCTAATTATGCAAGACTAACTACAACATCAACATAAACAACATCACATTATTGAAACCGAGTAGAATTAACCTACCTTTTAGCATACTCCATAAGCTAATCCAAGACAACAAGAATCCATCTCATAAAACTGTCTCATTCTACAATAATCACATAATAACTATCATAATACATCCTAATCTATTATACAATACAAAACCCCTTATTATTACTCTCTAATTACCCATATACACATATTAATTGCTAATTAATCAACCCAATTGAAAACCCCAAAAAGTTAGGTTTCATGATGTGACTCCCATTTACGCACATTTAGTCCCATAACTAGCCTAATTCCTATGATTTTTAGTATGTATTAGGGTCGTTCCTTGTCTCTAGCCTCCTTCTATGCATATTCTATGAGGTTTGTCATCCTTTGTAGGAGAAGAGCATTAACCTTACCTAAATGGAGTAAAGCAGAGCTAAATTGATGATCTCCAACGACCCAGCATCAAAGACGAGATTAATACCAAAGACCTAAGTCAATAAAGCGAAGAAAAAGGGCAATGATGAAGACCCACGACCCCTCAACGATCCCCATGGATCTCGAGGCAGTCAAAGAAGGAGAAGCCATGCTGGCTCACAATCCGAGCGACTCGAGCTCAAGTCGGGCGACTCGGTGAACAATCCGGGCGTCCCGAGCATAGGTCGAGCGTCTCTCCCTGCAGTTCAAAAGTCTAAACAAAGGGAAAGACGTGGGGCTCCTCCTGAGACTTGCAAGGCTCTAATCTTCTTTTAAGGGGTTTAATCGTCATTTAAGCCCTTAGTTAACCTAATCCTTGTACTACTATAAATACCTCTTTTGTAATAATCAAAGGATTAAGCCCTCTTAGTGGAGGCAAAGCTCTCATTAGGAGTAGATTAGAATAGATTAGTCTTTAATCTTTCCACAAATTGCACTTTAATCTTTCCTTAATTATTGTTCAAGATTTCTTATTGGGTAATTGAAGACTATTGGGTTATTATTGGAGAATTGACAACTCTTCATCAATCAATCAAGTTTTCTTCTATTATTCTTTGCTTATTATTTGGATCATCCTTAAGTTGGTATAAGCTCTTTTACCCTTTGCTTAATTAATTATTGCTTTACTCATTCACCATGTTTAACCATGTTAATATGATTGACACCCTTATTAGCATGTTTACCATGACCATGAGTGAGTAGTCTCCTAGCTAGGGTTAATGGGGGGATTAGGGGAACTATAACATGGGTGTAGATTCATACTTAATCTAATATGTTCTCATAAGATTGCGTGCTTATTTTAGTGTTAACCTATGCACATGTTATGCTTGATAAAATGCTTGACTATGAAACCTTGCATATATACATCTCTTATCTATTCAACAAGACTTGTAAGATATAAACTAACTCGAGTCCTGTTAGACCATGCATAGAAGTGAATAGGACGAAAGTAAGTCGACTTTTAGGTGTTGTACAGTCTTGACCGACTCGGCTCCGGGACCCAAATCTTCCTATGAATCGTAAGACATAAACTAACTCCTATAAACCCATGATACCCTAGTATTGTTTATCATTTGTTTACATCTTTTAATTTATTGCTTGTTTTACTTTATTGCTTTCATTATTTTAGACTCAACAACTTCAAATCCCAACAAATTGTGACACTAGCATAAATTGAGATAGATAGACTTAGAACCCAAAGCACATTGTCCCGTGGATCGATCTCGACTTAACCACTAACTAGTTGTTTGTTGAGATTATAAATGTGTTTGACAGCGTACAAGGACACGCTCATCAGTTCATAAGACTAGAAAAGGGTAGATCTTAACTTAAAAATCAAGAGGAAGGAAGGAGAAAGTTGAGCAATCCACTAAACCAAGCATGGATCTCATGAGAATGTGTATATGGAAGTTTTAGAGAGAAGGGAGAGGATTTGGAGTGAGAAGGAAGAAGATTGTAATGAGTTGGATGAGGATTCACGATTTCCTTTTTATGGATACTGTTTAGTGCCACTCGTTCTCGATCGAGTGCCACTCACTCGGTCGAGTGCCACCCACTCGATCGAGTGACACTCCACTCGATCGAGTACAACACAGTTCTCGACATTTACCAGTTTTCGTAAAACAGTCATATCTCACTCGTTTCGTGGTCAATTCGGACGTGTGACCTACCGTTGGAATCGTAAGAGAACAAGCTATCACCTCCAATTAGAATCACATCAATATCATATTTAGATCTTACGTTATAACAGTTTTAATACGACCCTTCTATAGACGGACATTATAACAACTCCGCTAAGTCTAGTATTGGTTATACTCGGTCCACTCGGTCTACTCGGTCGAGTGAACGCCTTAGAAACTACGAGGTATTACAATCTTCCCTCCTTAAAAATAACTTCTTCCTCGAATTTCATCTCACTCTCTCCTTTCCTCAGATCTCCTCAAGTTTCATCATCGATTCTCATGTACTCTCTCGTACCTCACATGTCTATTGACCGTATATGTTGTTTTATAACATCGCACTCGTCCCAAGGTTCTTTGTTCAAATCTTGTTACTTTCTCACATTCCGTACTTTATCTTTCCATAACTTCCGAATTATTACATTCTCTTCCCTAAAAGAGAACTTCGTCTCGAAGTTCAATTGTCAAACCTCAAAGTGTACTCTCGTATGTCCATTAATAAATTTCCACGAATGACTATGTTTCAGATTCAACACACTCTCTTACCTATTTCAAATTCATTATCAAATCTCGTATCGTCTTATGCCATTGCTATAATCCCGATCTAGAACCTCTCTAGAAGTCTCTCTACGGGTACCCCTACGAGCCTCCCAAAGGTCAAGCGTCAGGTCTAACCCACGGTTCGAAACTCTAATCTCATAGATAACTTCTAACTCATGTCGGTTATATGACTACGTATTTATCACAGGGTATTACTCGATTATTACTACATATCTATATCATGTCAATCCTCATACATTAACTTGTATGCACGCCAATCATAACTATACGGAATCAACGAAACAATCAACTAATGTAAAATTCTTATAATGTGACTCAACCATGTTCCACATTTCCATTTTCGGATATCATGCCACGCATATACAGCGTCAAATCCACCACATGATCACACATGTGTTTCCATATCTGTTCCCATCTATCATCAACACTTCCGCTCATACGGAAGACCACAATCACAATCATGTAATGACCACTAGGCGACACATAACTTTCATTTTTCATCTTACTTGTCTCAATTAACACGCATCAAACAAGGTTATCACATCATTCTTGTCATCCAATTATACGTGTCAATTAACAACTTTCATTTGAATTTCACTCTTAAATAGCAAAACTACCTAATATGGTCAAACGTAAAAAATTCGCAAAATATTACCCATGTAAGGTCCACATGTTCATCCAACACAAGTCAACTAACATAAACCACGATAAAAGGGTATACACCCAATATTTGGGTCAAGTATGAACAAAACAAGGGTCAAAGCAGACCACTCGGTCGAGTATAGGTGACCACTCGGCCGAGTAGGTGACCACTCGGTCGAGTGCATGGTTAACTCGGTTGAGTGTCACCTGGGGCAGGATGTTTTCATTCTCAACTCGGTTCCAAACTTCCCTATTTCATCACGCAAATGCTAATAGACGAACTCTTGGCCCTAAGGCCATCATTCTAGCTCCTCAATTGGACACTACAACAAGATGACAATGTACACCGTGGGCGCTTCTCTCGACGATTGGGAGGCAACTTTACAAACAACATCTATACTATCACCGATAGGCCAAAATCTCACCAACTACTCTCACTTGTCATGCACGCATACTTAAATTAAACGGTTACCCTATACAACATCAATGATCAACTAGTTTAACAACACAATTTACCGCTCCCTGAAAATCGACTTTCAAAGGACAACCATCAATTACCATATCACACGTGTACACTAACTTTCAAATAGTCTCATCATTCACTTCTTACTACGGCTTTAACTATACATATTGTACCCTCAAATCTCATTGATCACCTCAAATGCCATCTAATAACCTCTTATATTAATATTTCATGAATTCTTCTTACCATCTTTCAATTCTCGTCAATCCTTGAATTCAATTTACATATTCCCACAACTATGAACAACCCAAATTATCACTTTAGTCTACCCTTAGGTATCTCAATTTCTTTCTCACTATTCCACTATTCAAATCTCATTTATTTATCACTCAAATTTCCAACCCACATACAATGATAATATCTCTTAACATGCAACCCAAACCTCACTCACTATCCATAAGTTCAGTCAATCAACAAACGTTCGACCTAGATCACATGTCCCTCATTATCCACAAATTACCTCACACAATCCTCTTACTCAATTCAAGACTGCTTACGCAAGCTAAGTCACCTTCTTGTATTCCCAATTTCCGACATAAATCACATACAAAATCACACCCAACTTCTCCTTTTAATATACTAAACACACTCATAACTTTGGATCACCAAAATAATAGCTCCTTAATCACAAAACAACACTACTTAGCATGAAAGATTGCTTCTTCAAAAGTCAATAGTCATGTTACGTTCTCATATTTCTAAATTTATACTCTATCTTGGTAACATATGCTTATAAACATCTACTCCCATTCACTATTCCTTTACTCACAATACTTTCCTCACTATTTAACCAATTCCAATTTAATCTCTAGCACATCATACATGTAACTCTCTACCTGGCTCAAATCCACATCCATTGAGCAACTTACCATAACCCATGTCTCCCGCTCCTAACTCTCAAGATATTCTATTCACTCATTGCACAATATTAGTACCCCCTTTTTCCTCATAAACTCATCGACTCACTCCCATTACACATCCTTTCCAACACAACCATATATGTCTACACGGCTTTACTCATCAAGACCATACAACCCAGAAGGTAAATAAGGCATTGACACATATATATATATATAAGGAAACATCACACTATTAACGAAGATTGCAACACTGCGAGACAAGGAAACCATGTTTTAAATATGAAGATTTAAAATTTAATCATATACTCTATGGTATAAAAAAAAAATAGCAAAATTTTAAGATAAGACTCCCAAATTAAGGCAATGCATAACATTATTAACAAAATTGAAGTGTTATTACTCAATTAAATCAAGAAGGCTTTAAAACAAAATTTTCAAATTTTAAGACCATACCTAGCATCATCAAACAACATTTGGATCACACAAGACTACATCAACAAGGACTAAGTGCCAAGAATTAACTAAGTCATGTTTGAGTGCAAAATCAAAATCCATGAAATTCCAAATGTAATACCCGTCCTTTTAGGGACCCGTTGACCGACGTCAACTGGCGTTAGACACTAATCTTGACCTTGGGAGAACTTACGGGCGATGCCTTGTCACGATGTGAGCGTTGGTTTGTGTGGACTCGATCTAGTCGAGGCTACTCGATCGAGTAGCTTGAGGGCTCGATCGAGTAGGGGTCACTCGATCGAGTAAGTCAGTTACTCGATCGAGTAACGGGTTTGCAGCGGGGATTTATAAATCGTGTTTCGTGAAACCTCAAATCATTTCCACCTCTCTTCCCTAAACCTAGATGTCGTTCCTTCTTCCCTTCACCATAGTTCCTTCCATAGGAGTCCTTGAGGATGCTTATGCCATGAGGATGGGTTTCTTGAGTCGGGTAGCGTTCTTGACGCCGGATTGCTATGCGTAGGTATGTCATCGTCATCATCATCATTGTCATTGTTGTTTTCAGTTAGAGTTGTAGTGATAGTGATAGATGGTTGTACTGTTCATATAGGTGTGTTGATTGGTATCATGTGATCGGATGCGGAATCGCTGCGGTGCGCTAAAGGTAGGTTCGCCTACTCAGTACTGTTGGCTGTCTAGAGTGTCGTTTGATGTGGCTTGGTTGTTGTAGTGTCAGTATGGTTGATTGATTGTGATAATTGGTTGGCATTGGGTTGTTTCGTTTATCGTTGTTGTGGTGCAGCTGTTTATGATTGTTTGTCTATGGTTCTTGAGGTGTGTCCTCGGCTGAGTGGAGTCACTTGTGGGAGTGGCTTCACGCCCATTGTTCGCCCTCCATGGAACCCGCCACGGGAGGGGATGTGCACATTAATGGACATGGGTTTATCGCTCGGTATGATGAGCGGGGCTTAGGTGGGAACGGCTGCGGTCCCCCACTAGCAGGGCTGGTCCAGTGGACAGCCGGTGACGGTGATTGATTGGAGGAGATATGGCGTGTGTGTGTGTGTGTGTGTGTGTGTGTGTGTGTGTGTGTGTGTGACTTGTTGTACTTGTGTTGTGACTGTGGTTGTTGGTGTTTTTCCTCAGTTACTGACCTTGTGTGGATTTGTCTTGTTGTTTGTTTCTGTTGTGTCTGTCGTGATCCCTTATGGTGAGCAGTCAGCCTTAGCAGGTTGTGATGTTAATGATAGCTGGGTGCTTGGCGGGATGAGTATATCACGAGTCACGACAGTAGTAGTTCACATAGTTAATAGTGGTTTTGAGTTGTATCTTTATATCTGTAGTTTTGTCAATCGCTGTAATATAACTTAATTGTTCTATAATCGACATTTGATTATTACTGTCCTTGTGCAACTGAGATGGTAATGCCCTTATATGCTAGGGAAGGTCTTGTTAAGGCTCCTTGGTATATGGGGGTATTACAAAGTGGTATTAGGGCGACGATTTTGGAACCTGTAAAAATGAACCTAATGAACGTAGTGAGTCTAATAAAATGAACCTGGTGTATGTATATTGGGTGCCCCAGCTGATGCTAGATTTTGGGTGAGTAGGCGCCCTCATTTCAAAATCATGGCCCCATTATGCTTAAGCCAGTCACCGGGTATGGGAATGTCGAGTCAAAAATTTTGTGCCTAATTTGTATAACGAATATGATAGAAATGTTTGTGGTGGAGTCTTTATGTATGCTGGTCTGTATAATTGTGATGAGAAACTGTGAAAGTCTGGTTGGGTAGAAATGTGTATGAAAGTAGTGGAAGTGGTGGAATGGCTATAGTATGTGATAGTGTGGTGTGATATGGTGATGGTAATGTTTTCCAGATCGTTCTTTGTCCATTGGTATAAAATTTATGAGACTTGTATGCGGTGATGATGGTAAGTAGTAAGTTTTGAACTAGTTGTAACGTTTGTCAAAGTAGTATTTGGTAAGTGTGATGGATGAATGATTGAATGCTTCCGTGATATGACATAGTCAAGTTGTGTAATCTAGTTGATAATTCGTTGTGGCATGGTTAAAATTATTAGTAAGCTTGGACGATAAAGGATGGTTGAATGCTAGATGAATGCTTAGAGTGATATAATTATAAGTTGTATTGTTGAAGTCGCAAATGCATGATTAGAGGTAAAGAAATGTGTTGAATGTATGCATGAGAGAGCTAATAGTGTAGTCAATTGGTTGCATAATGTTTGTCATGGAATGAAGTAAAATGTGTTAGATGAAGTGATATGTTTGTTGGATCGATACGTTACATTTGTGTAGCAGTAATACGTCGTGAATGAATTTAATAATCTGTGACGATTTCCGAATTTATTTTGGAATCGACACGCATTGTTATTTTGCAGGAACCGTTACTCAAATCCGTAACTTTTGACCTCATTCTTATACTTGCCCGACCGAGTAAGAGTATCTACTCTAGCGAGTAGACCTCATTCGATCTAGTTAAGAAGTTATAACGTCAAAAAGTTGGATCTGCCAGCGGAAAACTCGACCGAGTAGCTCCAACTCAATTGAGTAGAGGCCACTCGATCGAGTAACCTACTTACTCGATCGAGTAAGTGAACTGTACCCGGGATATTGCGGGATTCATAACCCCTTTTTCTCTATTCTTTCTTTCTTATTTCTTCATTCATCAAAACCCTAATTCTCTTAATCTCTCTTAAGTTGCTCTCAACCTTTTGCTTTCGTGCTCGAATCTTGTGCTTTCCCTGCTAAATTCGTTCTCTTTGCTTGCCAATCAAACAAGGTAAGGATGTTTATCCTATTTCTATATTTTAATTAATTAGAAGCATGTATAATAGTTGGTGTTTGTTGAGAAATCCGGTTTATATGCATAAAATCTGGCTTGTAATTGTTGTAACATGATCTATTTGCTTTAATTTGCTGGGTATTGATGTTAGGGTTGCAAAAAAATCGAATCAAATTGGGGGTTTGTGTGTCTCGAAATTTCTAGGGTTTGAGATTTTAATGTGGATTTTGGTTGTCTTTTTGATGTAAAAGAGGGAAAATTAAGTGAATTTTATCATGGGTATCATATGTAGAGTTGATTTTGATGGTTATTACTCAAAATTTCGCCTTAAAACTCCGTCTTAAAAGTGCCCCAAACTGAAATTCGTCTTACATTCTTGTGAAATCTGTCTATTTGTGAAGCTATTTTGAAGGTTTAATTTTCAAAATTAGTAATAGTGTTGTTAATTGATGCCATACTTGCCATAATTTTTACAGCTGTGAGACCGTCTGATGATAGTTTAAGAGTCACAATTGAAATTTCTGGATTGTTTGGTGAAAGTGTGTACTTAGTAATTCCTTTGAGTGTCCATACATGAAAGTCTACATATTTTCAAGTATATGTGGTTTGTGTATCTAAGTCATGTGTTGAAAACAGATGTCGAGACCAACTGTGGGAACCCGACAGAGCAAGAGGGGAAGGGCTTCTGAGCCCGAGGTAGGTGAAGGGAGTGGGGGACCTACGGTCCCAGCAGTACCCGAGTACCCTTCGGTTGTCTTTGTGGACTTTACACAAAGGGATTCTTTTGTTGCCTTACAGAGACGACGGATGAGACCCACCCGTTGTATTGACACAACTCTCTTGACTGACCTGGGGATTGAGACCGATGTTAGGCATATCTTCGAGACCTTGGGTATGACTGGGTTTTACCGACTCCGGAAATACTCTTATGCTTTTCTGACCCTTGAGTTCATGAGTTCTTTTAAGTATGATGCGGTGGAACAGACCGTTGAGTTCCGCCTTATGAACACCAGTTTCTTCCTTACCATGGATATGTTTGCCACCCACCTCGGCTTGGCTAGACCTGCGAAGGGAGCTCATAGGAATATCCCGACTGAGTGTGGAGCTAGTAGCCTTATGCCTTGCTTTACCGGCAAACCCGCCCCGACCTCTAGCAACATGTTGATTAATGATGTTCAACATGTCACCTTAAAGATCTTTCTCCATGCTTTGACCTGTTTGCTTTATGAGAGGAAGGATGTGAGCTGAGTAAGCTTAACTCACACGAGGTGATGTTGCTTGCGGCGTACCTCAACCCCACCCGATCCCAGAGAGTCACCTTTAGTGCCCCGGACATAGTGTGTGCCAGCTTGGCCTTGATGGCCTCTTCTGACGCTCGTTTTCTGAGATGTGGAGCGATTGCCACTCGGTTAGCGGAGAGGCTTACCACCTTTGTGGCCTCCTCGGCCTATACACCCTTGGCGCAGCGGTGCCTACCTTGGATTGCGAGTACTTTATTGACCTCAAATGGCTGAGGACTTTGGAGGATGGTGGGTTGGCATGGAGGGTTTGGGGGATGAGTTGGATGCGGGTACCTCCTCCCGAGCACCTTCCCGAGACCGAGCCTTTACCAGCGGCAGTAGTGGCAGCCGACTCTGATGATGAGGATGAGGGGGTTCCTGAGAGGCAGTTGTACCTCATTGACCCGGATATCTTGGAGGTGATGCCTGAGCCAACGAAGGGGGGTCGTGTGAGACCTGAGGATGCCCAGCCTAGAGTGGGGAGAGGACCACGATAAGTGAGGGAGAGGGCGGCTGAGACCCAGCCGGAGCAGCCTGTGCCTTCACAGTACCAGTACCCCGGTTACCCTCTGTTCTATAGCCCCGAGATGAGAGTGAGCGAGCTCACGGGGAGGGTTTCTATTGCTTTGACACTCCGGAACCTCCATGAGATGGCATATGTGCAGGGCATCAGGACCGAGGCAGCGCAGCCCGTGTGGTGGAGCGGCGTTGGGGACGACAATGGAGTTTTCCACTCCTATGGTGTGGAGAGGTATACTTGGGGAGAGCCTTAGTCATATCCCTATGGTTGCTTGGCTCCGTGGCGTATGGGAGCAGATGCGGGTGTCGGTGGCGTCGCAGGTCATGGTGCAGCTGGAGCGGGCACATCAGGTGGTGATGGTGGTGACGAGGTGATGGATGATCAGGATGTGGAGTTATGACACTCCTTTTCTTTCTTTTATATATCGTTTCATGGATTTGTAGTTGTTAGTACTTATTTGGTTGGCACTTTATTAGACTTTGGTTTGTACTTCGGCCCTAAGGCCGTATTTTGAGTACTTTTAGACTGTTTATGCAGGATTTTGGGGTCGGGAGAGCGTCCCGACTCATGTTTATATGATTGTTTGGTCTTAACGTGGCGTTTCAGGGGGGGATCTTGACCTGTGGCTACTCGATCGAGTCCCCCTCACTTAATCGAGTAACTGCAGGGGTGATTTTGGGGGAGTATTCTGATCTCAGCTTACTCGATCGAGTAGCTAACGAACTCGATTGAGTAAGTCTAACTCGATCGAGTGCCTTACCAACTCGATCGAGTAACACTGTTACAGCTAGTTTCCGTTTCAAAACTTGGTTGAATCATCATGTCTTTGGATACTGTTATGTTAATTCTTTTTGGGGGTGCCTTGTATCATTGTTTAGTGTCACCGGTGGTTATATGATTGCATGAGGTGGTGCGATTTATGCAAGTTTAGATGTTTTGTCTATAAATTAAAATGCTAAATCAAATTGCTTCAGGTAACGTAATATTTGACGGTTGTAACTCTTGTTGCATTCCGAGTACGGTCATATAAGGGAATAGTCCTTGCCATGTTTGATAGTCGGTGGGATATGTTCAGTGGTGTTGTTCAAATAAAAGATGGCTGTGTGTGTATGTATATATATATATATATATATATATATATATATATATATATATATATATATATATATATATATCGTGTGGGTCATGCTTACGTAATGTCCAGGAAGTGTCGTAGCTGTAATGAGTCGAATATGCATATTGATTAATTTGTACAACTCTCGGTGGTATTTACATAATTTGGTATTCAATACCAAGCCGTCTTAGAAAAGTAGTGCACAATGATTATAATTTGGTTGCATACTTTGTGTGATCATATAATAAAGTAATAGATCACTTGGCTGCTAGTTGGTAATGGTATATCTTGTGGTGTGATACACGTTTTCATTGGTTTTACGTTTATACGAGTCAAGTGGTGTAATGTCAAAAGTATATGGTGTCATCATGAGTCAAGGTTTGTTTTGCGGTTTGTACGTAATGTCAATATGGTATAATATGTAATCGGTTTGAGGGACGGGAAAGTAGTTTGATGGTGAACTTCGGGGACGAAGTTCCTTTTTAGAGGGGAAGAGTAATGTCGCAAAAGAAAAATGACGTAATTATAACAATTTTACAGTATTTTTTTGTGATATTTTAAAATATATGAATGATTATTTGAGTAGTTTTGTTGTGGTCATTGGGTAATTGAGTAGCAATTTATAGTTGTTGAATAAAATAGCATACCGTTATACTTCATCTTCAGTTGATTATTCGTTATGTTGTCATGAGAATTGGGTGCTATTAGCGGTAGTAAAGTTGCTATTGGTATAATTGTGTTAATTGACTAAAGTGATAGAGTGGAATGAGTAATGTATCATTGTGAATCAGTGGTAGGACCGTTGTTTTGTATGTTTTGTATTTCGTAATCGTTGACAAGTAATGGATGAAAGTATGGTATGATAGTTGTGTTGGTGTACAATTGAATAATATTATGTAGTAGGTGCTATGTAGTAGGTGCAAGTGATAGTCGAGTTAGTCGTTCTTGTAGTTAGTATGTGTTCAGTGATTCAAAAGGAAGTTCGTAATTCGCGGAGAGTCGTGTATGTATGGAGTGTTAAGGTGGATGATGATGATGTCTGATAAACATACGTAGTGAGATGATGTTTATTAAACGGTAATGTTGACCTGTGTCGGGTGAGAGGTGGTGTTGACCTTGGTTCATTTGCCATGTATCGCGGGGGAAGAGCAGTCGAACTTCGGGGACGAAGTTCTTTTTAGGGGGGGAAGACTGTAATACCCGTCCTTTTAGGGACCCGTTGACCGACGTCGACTGACCTTAGACACTGATCTTGACCTTGGGAGAACTTACGGGCGATGCCTTGTCACCATGTGAGCGTTGGTTTGTGTGGGACTCGATCTAGTCGAGGCTACTCGATCGAGTAGCTTGGGGGCTCGATCGAGAAGGGGTCACTCGATCGAGTAAGTCAGTTACTCGATCGAGTACCGGGTTTGCTGCGGGGATTTATAAATCGTGTTTTGTGAAACCTCAAATCATTTCCGCCTCTCTTCTCTAAACCTAGATGCCGTTCCTTCTTCCCTTCACCATATTTCCTTCCGTAGGAGTCCTTGAGGATGCTTATGCCATGGGGATGGGTTGCTTGAGTCGGGTAGCGGTCTTAACGCCGGATTGCTATGCGTAGGTATGTCATCGTCATCATCATTGTCATTGTTGTTTTCAGTTAGGGTTGTAGTGATAGTCATAGATGGTTGTACTGTTCGTATAGGTATGTTGCTTGGTTGATTGGTATCATGTGATCGGATGCGGAATCGCTGCGGTGCGCTAAAGGTAGGTTCGCCTACTCAGTACTGTTGGTTGTCTAGCTAGAGTGTCTTTTGATGTGGTTTGGTTGTTGTAGTGTCGGTGTGGTTGATTGATTGTGATAATTGGTTGGCATTGTGTTGTTTCGTTTATCGTTGTTGTGGTGCAGCTGTTTGTGATTGTTTGTCTATAGTTCTCGAGGTGCGTCCTCGGCTGAGTGGAGTCACTTGCGGGAGTGACTTCACGCCCGTTGTTCGCCCTCCGTGGAACCCGTCACGGGAGGGGATGTGCACATTAATTGACATGGGTTTATCGCTCGGTATGATGAGCGGGGCTTAGGTGGGAACAGCTGCGGTCCCCCACTGGCAGGGCTGGTCCAGTGGACAGTTGGTGACGGTGATTGATTGGAGGAGATGTGGCGTGTTTGTGTGTGTGTGTGTGTGTGGCTTGTTGTACTTGTGTTGTGACTGTGGTTGTTGGTGTTTTTCCATAGTTACTGACCTTGTGTGGTTTTGTCTTGTTGTTTGTTTCTGTTGTGTCTGTCGTGATCCCTTATGGTGAGCAGTCAGTCTTAGCAGGTTGTGATCATAGCTGGGTGCTTGGCGGGATGAGTATATCACGAGACACGACAGTAGTAGCTCACATAGTTAATAGTGGTTTTGAGTTGTATCTTTATATCAGTAGTTTTGTCAATCGATGTAATATAACTTAATTGTTCTTTAATCGACATTTGATTATTACTGTCCTCGGGCAACCGAGATGGTAACGCCCTTATATGCTAGGGAAGGTCTTGTTAAGGCTCCTTGGTATATGGGGGTGTTACACTAAAAACTTTGGGCCACAATTAAGATGAAATTTTGAATCAAAATGATACATGTCGTTACTAACAAGGATAGTTGCCTCATTAGCCAATTAAACTAGGCTTCAACCGCACAAATTCAAAACTTAAGCATGATCATCGACGTTTCGAATGTTTTGGAATAAATTTTCAAGACAAATTGCAAATATACGACAAAAGTTAGCAATAACAACTAAACCTTGGTCCTTGTTAAACAATTAACCAACCAACAAATACAAAATCAAATTATTGGCTCCAGAATATATATTTTCGAATTCATAAAAAAAAATTTGGGTAAAATTCAACATAAAAATTTTATACTTGACATCATAAATGAAGTAGAAGGTGATTAATATCATGAATCTAACACAACATGTAATGTGAAGAGTCTATCGATCCGAAATACTCAAGAGGGGGGGGGGGGTGAATTGAGGATTAAAAACTTAGCCCACTTTTTAAACGATTTGTTTAAGCGTAAGGATTGATTACTTATATAAAGTTTATTGATCAAACTTTAACCAAGTAATTGATCGAACTGAAAGAACACAAAATAAACGAAGGAGAAGGAGAGACACACGGATTTTTGAAGTGGTTCAGTTTCACAAATCGAAACCTACGTCCACTATTCTCGATTAATAAATTTAGTACCTTTCTACGGATTACAAATTTACTAACCCAACTCGTACAACTAACCCTAGTTGTAACTCAAGTGAGTATCGTTAAATACTCGAGTGACTAACTTACGTTAATAAGAAAGCACTAATGATTCCACTAATTTGTTCACGTTAATGAACGAGTAATAATTCAATTAAGCACTATTATCTTATAACGATAACAATAAGAATGAATGCACGCGTTAACAAAATACACGACCTTTTCGAAAAAATAACAAAACGGTTTTCTTGCTTTAAAACACGGTTTTTTGCTTTTTGAAATAAATCAAAGTTATGCCTAAAGGTCTAACTTTCAAATGTAGCAAAGAGTAAAGTATTTATAGTACAAGAGGAGCAAGGGTGAGAGGAGTTTCGGTTTCTTTGAAACCCTAATATGGCCGAAACAATATGATATGAAAATAGAATCATATCTTATTATTTTTTATCCATAAAATCTTAGGAAAAGATATAAGTTGTTAATAGATTATCTTATCATATATTCACCTGATATTCTTTCCTCAAAGCCCTAGATATACCGAATGAAAATAAGGAAAAATCATAACAACTTTCCTTATTTTATTTAAGCAATCTCTTAGAAAAGATACAGGATAATTATAAGATAATCCAATCAAATATATACTTAATATATTTTCCTTAAATCCCTATATATGATAAGAATTTTATCAACAAAATATCTTCTCATATATGCTAACTATATTATGCTAATTATATGAGATATGTTAAGATAATTTATAGAATAAAATCTTAACAATACTTAACTTATATTATCAAGTTTACACGAGAGTCCACACGGCTCATAGGCCTTGTTTTCGTGAAAACCCTAGCTTGACATTAGGTTAGATTTAAGGTTTTAGAGTGTGTAGTATTAGAAACCCTAATTAGTAATATGACTCAACTCATAAGTTGATTCAATATAATTACTGATTATAAGCTTATAATAAAACCACACTCAATATGAATATAAGCTTCCTTTTAAAATAAATACTTCTACTAAAAACATTTAAAAGAATAAAAAACAGTTTTCCAAAAACAAATTAAAAACTATTTTTGTCGTGTATTATATAAACTTCACATCTCAATGTTATAGTAGAATAGCTATAATATTGAGCTCTTATATAAGCAATGTTATAGCTGTGAGGCTATAACTTTACCAATCTTAGAAGTGCATTCTTACGTTACCATTACGAGATAACCACCTACACTATTCTAATCTTCTTAGGAGATCTTCGAATGTAGGCTTCTTCATTATTCAAGCTTGATTAATCTTTAAATGAGCTTCATCTTCTCATGAATGCTTGAATAATACTTTAACAGTTGTAAAACCTTGATCCTTGATTGAGGGCTTAATCATGATATAAACGCATCATACTTCCATCACAATTCCTTAATGCTTGCGATAAGTAAGTCCAATCGAAAAGACTAAACAAACAATTACGCTCAACGAGTATATAAAATATCAAGTACTCTTGACATCATCAAAACATAAACATATATTTATATGGTCCAACAAATTCCCTCTTTTTGATGATGGCAAGTCTCCTAAAATTGTGACTAAGTGCTCGTTTGGTTCATCCAGGCATTGAATTCCCGTGTTAATTTGAAACTCACGGGATTTTAACTCCCTTATACAATTCACATGAAATAGCAAAAATATGTTTGGTTGCCTTGAAGGAGTTTGTTTTTCCCATGAATTAAACTCCAATGTCTTGTTTGGTTACACTATTTCAATTCACATGATTTTGATTTATAAATACAAATATACCCTAATCTAATATAAATAGCATATAACTCTTTTTTTTTCTAGGGGCAAATGGGTAAATTTGAAGGAAAATAGATGGGGGAGTTTCCAATTACCTAGAGGGGGGTTGGTAATCAAACTCCTACATCATGTAGGAGTTGAAAACTCCCTTGGAGTTGTCAATTCCCCCATTTTACAATATTTAGGGCAACCAAACAAGTTGCAAAAAACTCAATTCATGGGAGTTTAGAATTCCCATGAATTGAATGAGTAACCAAACAAGCACTAAGTATGTAGTTCCCCCTCAATATAATACTGTCATCTTTATAGTTAAAGATCAACGCAAGATCAAAACAATTATGTTCTAGACCAGTGGTTTTAAGGACTTTAAGAGATAATAGGTCTTGACAAGGAGCAAGCTTAGGTAAATGCTTACCATGGTCGTTCTTTTCCCCCTCTTGACATCATCGAAAAGATGAGAACAGACATAAAACGACTAGAATGATATCAACCGAGGCAAAAAATATATATTTAATCAAAGCACATATTATAGCATAAGAACGACTTCAACATAAGCAAGCCCTACATATAAAGTGTAATACAAACCAAGTTGAGTACAGATTTTGTAGGAGAGAAGGAAAGTAGTCACTCACCTAACTATGACCAATAGAAGCATGCATGCAATCTAACATCATAGATATTTCTAGTAACTGTACATACACACTCCAACCAAGCGAGGTCCAAAACACATGCCGAGGACTTACATAGTATAGTGAGGTGAGGTAATTGGGTAAGAAGGGGCAAAATAATTTGGATATGTGGAGGTAAAGGCCAAGCTAGCACCAATCACAACCAAAAGTAACCATATTCCACATTCCAACCCAACATGAAAGATGATGCACCATGCCAATTATGGCACAAACACACACACATCAACAAGCACTTCTCCTCAAATAATATGGAAATGATAAGAATAGGAGTAATAAGAGTTTCTTGCTTTTCCATCTTTTATAGTATTATTTTTCTACTTTTTTTTTTATATATTTGTATTTTTTTTTTGTTTCAGTCCATCTTTTTCTTCTTCCTTCCAATATCCATCACAAAATCAACAAAATTGACCACAACAAGACTTCCAAACCTACCAACAAGACTAGCTTGACAAGGGTAGGCCATATGGAATGTATTTGAATAAATAGGTCAAAACATGGCAAATTTGGCTAATGTGAGGTTAGTAGGTAAAACGTAAAGGAAGGGTCGCCTCTCCACATGTGTCACTACCACAAACCCGAGTGTATACATGTAATAAGAGACAAATTTCATGCTTATGCAATTTGATATTACATGCCATGTATGGAGTACTACTCACATCCTAAATGAAACCAATCATGAATGTCATTGGTTTATGAAGCATTAAACCTTAGAATGTATATGTGATGAACAAGAGTTATGGTTTGTATACAACACAAAATATAATAGACTAGCAAACGGAATATTCTCATAAAATAATAAAATACTATATAAGAGTGTACTTGCAACAGAAAATACGAACATAGACATACAATCTCGTCAAATCTAGTCAGTCATACGGGAAATAAAATATTTATGACAAGTTTAGTTGCCACCAATTAAACCAATTTCCAACCGTAAAGTCTCACAACGTCCTCTAGCTAAAGGCTTTGTCAAAATGTCTGCCCATTGTTTTTCAGTACTACAAAATTCGAGTTTTATATTTCCTTTTTTAACATGGTCACGTATAAAATGGTGTCTAATTTCAATATGCTTAGTACGCGAGTGCTGCGCGGGGTTTTTGGAAATTATAATAGCACTCGTATGATCGCATAAAATAGGAATACAACCTACGTTAACACCATAATCATATAACTGTTGCTTAAGCCATAATAATTGAGTACATACTAGTCCTGCTGCAATATATTCGGCTTTTGCTATTGAAAGGGCAACTGAATTCTGCTTCTTTGAACCCCAAGTGATAATGCAAGGTCCAACAAATGTGGCAACACCTGACGTACTTTTCCTGTCTAAGGAACATCCTGCGTTATCGGCCTCTGAATATCCGACAAGATCGAAATGGCATTCCATAGGATACCATAGATATAGTTTGGACGTCCCAATAAGATATTGTAAGATTCTTTTTACGGCCGTCATATGCGATTCTTTGGGAGATGATTGATATCTCGCACAAATGCATACACTAAATATGATATCCGGTCTACTTGCAGTTAAATATAGCAATGACCCAATCATTCCTCGGTAAGTTGTTTCATCAACAAACTTACCGTCTTCGTCTAAAGTCAATTTCTTGTCTGCGACCATTGGAGTAGACATAGCATGGGAATTTTCCATTCCGAACTTTCTAATTAACTCCTTAATATATTTCTGTTGATGAATCTTGATGCCTTCCTTAGTTTGTTGAATTTGTAGACCTAGGAACCTCCCATCATACTCATCTCAAATTCGGAAATCATCAACTCCGAAAAATACTTGCATAGATTACGGTTAGTTGACCCAAAAATAATATCGTCAACGTAGACTTGAACAACCAAAAGATCAGATTCCTCGGTTTTTAGGAATAATGTCTTATCTACAGATCCTCTCTTAAATCCACTGTCAAGTAAAAATTTCGATAATCTGTCATACCAGGCCCTTGGTGCTTGCTTCAATCCATACAAGGCCTTGTCTAATTTTAAGACATAATCTTTAAATTTGTTATCCATAAATCCAGGAGGTTGTTCTACGAAGACTTCTTCTTGTAGGTACCCATTTAGAAACGCTGTCTTGACATCCATTTGGAAGAGCTTCATTCCTTTATGAGCTGCGAATGCTATCAGAAGTCTAATAGCTTCAAGACGAGCCACAGGTGCAAAGGTCTCGTCATAATTTATTCCTTCTTGTTGATTATAACCTTGTGCCATCAATCTTACCTTATTTCGAACTATGACCCCGGCATCATCTATTTTATTTCTAAACACCCATCTGGTTCTAATTACAGATCGATCCTTGGGTCTAGGAACTAAGTGCCAAACTTTGTTCCGTTCGAATTGTTGAAGCTCTTCTTGCATAGCTATAATCCAATCTGATGCTGGGAGAGCTTCCTTAATATTCGTTGGTTCAATTGTTGATAGAAACGAATAGAATGAGCAAAAATTGTTCAAGGATCGTCGCGTTTGAACACCCTTTTTAATATTACCAAGTATGCTTTCCATAGGGTGTGAACTCTTATATTTCGATTTTGTTGAAGTACTTGGTTCTTCAGCATTCGAACTTGATCCAATTTCATTTGGCTCAGAGTTTAAGGACGTTCCCCCTGAATCCAATCCTGGTGTTATAGTTGAGTCAGGTATGACTTCAGACTCATTACCTTCATTTGGATTTAATTTTATAGTAGCATCAACTATAGCATTGGGTTGAGAACCCTTATCTTGAGACAAAGTTATAGTATCATCAACTATAACTTTAGTTCTCTTCTCTTTGTCATTTGAAGAATGATCAAGCTCATCATTTGTTCTTTCAATCTCCTTGTCCTCAATTTCCAATTCTGGAGGATCATTTCTGGAAAGACGAAAGTCAGGTTCATCCATGTTTTATTCCTCATCCTGTAAGGGCTTATCAAACACATTATCTTCATCAAAAATAACATGAATACTTTCTTCAATACAGAGTGTTCTTTTATTGAAGACCTTATAAACCTTGCTATGATCCGAATAACCTATAAAAATAGCCTCATCACTTCTAGGGTCGAACTTACTTAACCTATTTTTACCATTGTTATGAACAAAACACTTACTCCCAAAACAACGAAGATGAGAGATATTAGGTTTACGACCTCTTAGAAGTTCATAAGGGGTTTTCTTTAGGATAGGTCTTATCATAGCACGGTTATGAATATAACATGAAGTACTAATGGCTTCAGCCCAAAAATTACGAGGTAGACCACTACACAAGAGCATTGTATGAGCCATATCTTCTAGTGTTTTATTCATACGTTCAACAACACCGTTTTGTTGAGGAGTTCGTGGTGCATAATAGTTATGTCCTACACCATTAACTCTACAATATTCTTGTAATACCGCGTAATTTGATAAGCATTTACAAGAATAATTTATATAATTCGAATAATTAATTGAGAGGGGAATTATATTAATAATTGTGAATAAGACGGAATGATATAATAAAATAATAGAATAATAGAGTAATGGGTCGGAATGGTAATTGGGTAATAATAATATACGATAATTTATATGGTAATAGTGAATGATTATTATGTTATAATAATAATAGTAATTGTATTCATAATAATAATAATATTTGTTATGAGACGGTAATTAAATAAATAAAATAATAAAGAAAGACGGGATTGGAGTTGGGTCATGTGCTATAGGGCTTGGGTCGACTATATATGTTGCGTAAATTGGTTGATTAATCGTCGGGATCGGATAATTACTAATAATAATAATAAATATATTTTATATTTCCTAATTGGTTCCTTATAAACTTAGCCTACCAATATAAATAGATGAAACCTCAAACAATGGTCCTTATTATTCATCAAATCTGAAAAATAATTCAAAAAAGAGAGAGAGGGAGAATAAGGAGGAGAATAGCAAGGAATTTATCGTCTTTTATCGTCTCAAGGTTATATCTTAAGACCGTCTCATGTATACATGTTCACCTTCTTATAACTCGTATTATAGACCATCGTGGGACCTAACCCAACCGTGAACTTAACCATTGACCACCACAGTATGACTAGAGTCACCGTTGACCGACAGGAGAGGGGGGAAAATAGGCAGTTTCGTGGGTGGTTACAAAAGGTAATCGGGTAATTAAATTTGTATAATTGAATCCCTAATCGCGACGATTGTTACCTGGGTTAGGGTTATTAGGTTGTGGGTGGTGGAGTCGTTAATGTTGGTGGTGTTTGGGTGGTCAAAGGTCGCGTCTTGTGTCGGGGTGGTCGGATTTCGGGAAAAACAGGGGAGTTTTGGGGGATTATGTCAAACCGTCTTAAGACGATGGTTGTCATCGTTGTGGTTGCGTCGGGGGTAAGTGGGCGCCACCAATGGAATCACCATAGACCAGGGAAGGCAATGGTTGTGTCCAGTGGAGGTTTGGGGTCCGGTGTTGGTCGTGGTGTGGTGTTTTATACACGGTGGTTGGGTGTCGTAAAACAGGGGATTAACCCGTGTTCTAGGGGATGATTTCGGGGGGGTTTTGATGGTTGTTGGTGGCCTGTATTAGGGCGTCTTTGGGTGACTTTAGTCGAGGACTGAGAGGAGAGTTGGGTGGTGGTAGTGGGTGCTGGAATAGGTGGTGGTAAGGGTGGTATATGGGTATTGTGAGAGTTTGTGTCGGGTTTGAAGGGGGGCTGTTAGGGCGTGTTAGTTGAAGGTTGTTGGGGACGGTTGGACTGGTGGCTGGAGGTTGTCGGGGGTCGTGGTGGTGCAGGCTGGTGGCGGTTTGGTGTGTGGTGTTGCTAGGTGGCAGGTGCGTCGGGAATGGTGGGTGTAAAGGGAGGTGGTTTACACAGTTTTAGACCATGTGTATAGTTTGGGTGTTGTGGGATTTTCACGGGAGTGTACGTGAGTTGCATGGGTTCGGGTTTATTAAGTCGGGTTTATTTGGGTGTTGATACGGGTTTTGGGAAGTCGAGTTTTAATATAATGACTTCATAGTAGTTGTATAAGTAATTTATAATTAATAAAATAATTAGTTTGGGTTGTTCTAAGACGGGATTTAACTAATGGTTTGAGACGGGTTTTTAATGGATAATTTACATAGTAAATGAATTATTGTGATCAATGATTAAATTAGTAAGTAATTATACGGAAAATATAATTAAAGCAATTTAACTATAATTAACTTAATTACTTAAATAATCGAATAATAAATAATTGAATTATAATATTTTGATTAGGTGACGGTTGTGAAGAAATTATAATCAGGTTGGATTGCTTTATTTATTTGGATTGCTTGAGCTGCTTTATTGGAATCGCTTGCCAGGTAGGGATAAATCCTACTCAACTTTTACTCGATAATGTTTGTTGGATGGTTTATATTAAAGTGAATTGATCGTATGTGAATTGTGTTGGTTGATATAATCTTAATTGTTGGAAGGGAGATTTATATTGCATATGTTGGTTAATCATATCGTAACTGTTGGAAGGGAGAATTACATTGTATATGTTGGTTATTGTGGTTGAGTATTGTTGTAGTATTAACAGATTTATTCTGGCAGACATTACTTATAGTAATGTGGAGTGGTTGAACAGATTTATTCTGGCAGACGATTTTTATCGTGTTTACTCGAGGCAGGCCCCAGATTGGTCTGCAGGGCCATCTGTGGATATTACTCAACTATATGTTGAGGCAGACATTACCTTTTGGTAATGTAGTGTGTGTTTACTCACCTTCGGGTTGAGGCTGCCCCGACCAGGGATTGGCGGGATGATTAGTGTAACGAGTAGAACTTGGCTTAAGTGTGCTATGTAAAAGGGAGGAGCACGTTGTCAGGGGGTTATGCAATGTAAAAAGGAAATTGGATTGTTATCATATGTTTTTGTTGTTAGTATTTATTCCTACTCAACCTCGCGGTTGACTGTGTATTCGTGAACACCTGCGGTGAACCGTTTTATGGGGAGCAGATTTGACAGGTACTAAAGATTAGCTGACTCGGGAGCATTGGGATGAGAGCTCGACTTGGACCATAGTGTTGGAAATCTAGATCTCTATTCTCAACATATTCATATATGCTATATTTTAATTTAGTCATAAAATTAAAAGATGATCTTATGCATGCAAACAATAAAAGATTTAAGAAGAAATCTTCATTCTTACATTGAGGATTTCGGTTTATATGGGCACAAGAGAGTTCTCCTACTCTCTTGTTCTTGAGCTCTCCTTAATTGGATGAACAAGGATTCAAGAAGAGAATCCCTCCCAAGGTTTTATACCCAAGATAACAACTTAATAAAATTAATATTATTATTACTAGAACAATATTAATTTTGTGTAAAAATTGACCCAAAATATTATTTGGTCTCTCTATTATTTCGGTTAAGAGAGAGGGAGGAGAAGGAAGATTTTATCTTTCTAAAAATTCTAATTTTTAGATGAATGGAATGAATGAATTTGCACTAGATCATATGATAGTGTATATTAGGTAAAGTAATAAGAAAAACCCATGGTTTTTCTCATCACAAAACCGGGTGGAAGGGGGGGAGGTTTTGATGCCCAATGCATGAACAAAGTGTTCTTCACAATGACCACTAGATTTGCATGGCTAGTTTTTAGGTAAATCATTATGCTTACCACTCACTTAATTAACATAATATATTTTCCTAATTCCCCATTATTTCGGTTAACATGGATAAAATGGACTCCATTTTATCGTTGTCAAAATGTCAATTTGTCATATGTCATATGTCATATGTCATATGTCACATAAAATTGTTATGTATTTTCAACATATTAAAAATCAACGTATTATTAAAAATACGTCATATACAAAATTGACTTAGTAATTCATGATTACTTGTACCAAAATATTTTACCAATTATAAATCACAACATCTTGTATTTATAATAATTTATTCATTCAAATGTAATTGTTTCCTTAAACAATAATTTCATCTAAGCAATAAAACAATTCGATTACTTAGACCGTATCTCATTTAATCAAATTACAATGAGACACGTAAATATTACTTCCAAAATCGTCCGTCAATTTTAAGTAATTTAATTGACCCGTATCGTCATACGATCAATTAAATGATCAATTAAAAGTGTTACCCTTTAGGTATGACCTAAGGGGATCAATCTGTCACCACCCTCACGACGGTAATGTCAAACTCTAGTCAGCCAATCATTACCGATATGTGTGGACCAGTTGACAAGAAAATTACTTCCCAATTGTATTCTTTAAAATGAGACTTAAACATGTGATCATCATGATCAACAGTTGTGATCGCATTATTGTCGGAGGACACATATTCCAACAATCTCCCACTTGTCCTCGACAAGTGTGCGTCACCAATTCTCTTGTCCAATCACTATCTCCCACTCAATGCAAGGTGTCTTTCAGGTCGTACTTGCAAGTGATCATATCGAGAGTGGTTTCCTCGATCTGGAGAATAACTGTTTGACCGGATTTATCCACCATGGATACATTCCGAGCGTGGCCACGCATTTCCAGTTCATTACTTCTCGAGTGGCCCTGAGATATTGTTATAACCCTGACTAGGGGTGGACAATTCATATCGCACGCATTCCCTTCGACTAGCCACAGCCATCATAACCCAAAATATGCCCATTTGACCCCATTTACGAAGGTCGTAGTAACACAAATCAAAGTTAATCTGAAACTGTGCCATCTTAGGCGAATAGTCTTTAGTCAAAAGAATCGACTCATTAGAATACTATAGTAGCTGTCGCCAGGACCAGGCTATATAAATTTGCCAGAACTCTATAAGCGATCATAAGGCCCGACAAAGTGTTCCTAACAATCTGCCTATGTGATCGACTAGTCATTCTCATATGACTCCATGGCACTTGAACTTGCCATCAATCGCATCACATTCTAGTCACTTCGAGACGTCACCTCATGTAAGTAACTATGGGCGAATACAATGCTAATTCGTGTTCACTTTAACGGGGTTCAATTGTCTCTACAACCCGTTTGGATATAACAAAGTATAAGGTGAGTTAATAATAACTCAAACGACAAATGTCAACATCACATTCAGGTGGTCAATACGTATTACAACCTTGTGATGCATATCGTAAGTGTATTAACACTAGTTGATTGCAATAGAAGTTTAACATACCATGTGTCCATGTGTTCAAAAACTTCTTAATCGCATTTTCCTTTACATTCATGTTATCTTCTCATAGCATGAACCTTACCAAGTACACATCTAGGTTCCCAACCTCGGTTTCGGTTCTTTATCTTGAAAGAACTTCCTTGTCGATTATCACATAACGAACGAATTTGTGGTGAATGATATAACTTGTACTGGTCAAGTACTCCACCCACATACAATGCACTAGGTATATGTTTCGTAGAGTCTTGCAACAATTGTCAAGATGATTAGCCTAGTACTTCTCACAAGTCCTAGCATAATAGGAAAAATTAGTTTTGAGTAACTTCTTATTAAACTAAGTATCTTTCCAAAACTTTTATTTCTCTTTTTAGCTTGAAAAGCTTAGGATTCTCATAAATCCTTACATGTGTTCGAACTGCAATATGTGCAACCTCTTGACACACAACAGAGTCTTCTGTCAAACACTGAAATCACTCATCGGATTCTCCTCGAAAATTCATGACGTTTCTTCTATGGCTTCCCAATGATCCATCATGCTCTTATGCATATGATTTATTTTGGACATGTGCATGATTATTCTAATGGCGGAAACATTAGTAACCTTTAATCATGTCATCAACTATTCTTAGGTTCAAGGAATGACCATGACTGCTAATGGCAATTCTATTTTCATTTACATGAATAACCTACGTTTCTTGTTGATTCGATGTGTATGTCTCAATACTTATCCAACATCTCATGATGTGATTGGATTCATCATAGTCCATTTTCATCCAGAATTGAAAACTCAAATACTTCTTTGTGAAAGAATAGTATTAGCTTGTCATTCCCAATGAGTAATGAGTTATAAACTTTTACAAGATGATTGCTCCCACTAAATTCCATGTCTTCACATGATAACTTCCAACTCCCACTTAATTCCACATGATTCGCAATTGACTTCTCAATTGAGACATTTCAAGAATTGAAATATATATTGCTTTGTTTAAGTTATTGAGATGAAACCATATATGTTCCCATCATATCCTTTCAAAATACCTATTTTGAAGTGGTCTCATCTTAACCTTATGGAAAGAGATTTTAATCTCTAACTCATTCATATCATAATGATGCGTAGCAATGTCATTATTTAAATATAAATAATATCTAATATACGTCCTTCAAAATACCCTTTTCAGAAGGAGGTTTAACCAATTCATTTTCATAATGAGGTTAAGTAATGACATTAGAGTGGTTAATACTTAACTTAGCTATTGAGGATATCGGTATATCAATCCTTGCAACTTCTAGTCATAAATCTCATTTATTTTCTAGGATGTAACTTTGATTCATTTAGGCTCTTAAGTAAATATCAATGTTGAAACTATTTGTCAAAATTTATCATAAACTAGTCAAAACTCTTGTTAAGACTTTACATTAGTCATTTTTCTTCCAAAACTTTCTTTTGGTCTCCTCGTGTAGTTATCTTGAGAAAATATTCTTTTGATTACTTCACTTGGTCTCTTTTGTCATGTAGATCTATTCGAGACCATAGATCTCATCTATTGGGCATACTATATAAATAGATATACCTTTATTCAAATCATTCTCCCTTGCATAGATCTCATTTACACAAGTACATAAATTTATCTTGGTGTTGTGTCCTCATTTTTCTCCCACTCTGTCTTTAGAATAAATACACTAGAGATTCAAAGATAGCGTATGAGACACAAATAATGATTTTGAAGTAGAAGGAGGACTATCTCATAGGTTGACTAATTGTTCTAGATTTCGTAAGTGTACTTGGTGATTAACTTTCCTTTAAGAGAGTTCATTAACTCAATATTACTTTGTAAATGATCATACACAAGTCTTTTGCTTGTGGTCATATAATGAATCCCATCATTATAGTTGTCTATTAGATCACTTTAAGTGAATAATCATATGTTTCTATGAGCAAGCGGATAAACACGAATTTTAGAACAAGGATAAAAACGATAAAACGGGTGACTTGGGTTGCAAACCAAGCCACCATTATCCAAAATACATTTCCATGTCGAACACGGAAATCAAAAGGTTCTAAAATCAGAAACATAATTAAAATAAGACAATAAAAAGCGAAGCTTCATGGAATCTATTCCTAGCTTCTCGATGGTTTCTCAAGCTTGCTTTTCTTTTCCCTTGTCCTTGCTTGGTGGTGGCCCTATTTACAATAAAAAGGGGATACATTATCACAACTTTGTATCACAATACCATAGCTGAAATAGAAACATAAAAGAAAGGATAGTCATTTACCTACTGGAGTGATCTTTCCAGCCTTAATATCACCAAGGTATTTGGAACAATTTCTTTTCTAATGTCCAACACCATTACAATAATGACATTTATCAAGAGGACCCTTAGCTTCTTGATTTTGGAAGTGCTAGCTTCATAAGTCTTAGCTTTGGTGAAAGTGGGAGCTTGTTTCTTACCCTTCTTCCCATTCTTCTTGAACTTCCCCTTGCTTTTGGTGCTAATGTTAAGCACATCCTTGGGTGGGTTGACATTTAACCCCATGTCTCTTTCGGCTTGCACAAGTAACTTGTGCAATTCTTCAAGAGACACGTCCTTGTCTTGCATGTTAAAATTCACCCGGAATTGAACATACGCTTTGACTTTGGATAAGGAGTGTAGAATCCTATCTACAATGAGTTCTTTGGGGATTTCAACCTTTTGAATTTTCAAGGTCTCGACTAGCTCCATTAATTTGAGCACATGAGGGCTAACCTTTTGGCCCTCTTTGAAGTCGAGATCAAAGAATGTCGCGGCCGCCTCATATTGGACGATCCGCGGAGTTTGTGAAAACATTGTCACAAGCTTGGAGTAGATTTCATTAGCGGTGCCCATCTTAAAGGCTCTCCTTTGGAGATCCGCCTCCATTGCAAAGATCAACACATTTTTCATTGCGGCGGACTCCTTATGGTAAGCCTCATATGCTTCCCTAGTGGCGGCGGTCGACCTAGTGTTAGGTTCGGGTGGAGAGGCCTCGGTAAGGTAACAAAGCTTGTCGTCACCTTGGGCGGCTAATTTGAGTTGGGCATCCCAATCGGAGAAATTTGACCCATTCTTTTCAAGTTTACATCGATCCATGAAGGATCGGAGCCATGAAGTATTAGTGAGAGGCGTGGCATTGGTGTTTGGATTTGCCATTTGTTATGAGAAATAAGAGCGGTCTACAAAACAAAATAGAAGGAGTAAAACAAATGTCGTTTTAATAATAATAATACTCGTAAAAAAAAATTAATTTAAACAAGTTTTATTGCATTTTTCTAGTGACCTCTACCCAACTAGATAAATGATTTCGAGATCCAAATTCATATTAACTCGGGCACGAGGTAGCCGATGAAACCCTTATCAATATAACTCGGTGGACTAACTCTTTAATCGATTCTACTTTTAGAATTCTCGGTCGATAAAATTACTCTAATATTTATCTATAGTCCAAAACACATCCGACAAGGAGACGGGGTAGCCGATGAAACCCTTATCAAAAACTTTTGTTGAGTTCAATCCAAATTTCGAATAAATGTGTCCATGATCCAAACCCATATTAACTTGGGCACGGGGTAGCCGATGAAACCCTCATCAACATGAATTCGGTGGATAGACATTTATCACCCACTTCCCCTACGTAACAAGGTTTGTACCCCGGGGTGGCCGAGTGCACTCCCTCGCGAAATAGGTTTTCATGGTTTCTACTATTTGGTAAGGCTAAGTCTCAATTGTTTATTTTAGCGAGAGGTCATGTCAATTTATTATCTATCACGTTTTAAGTGAACTAAAGCGGTGAACTACGATAATTGTATTTGACACGGTCGATAAACTCGATTAAATGATGATGCATGTTTTAGTTATGGCGATTTAGCGACGCATGTGACATATAAATAAAAATGCAAAGCATAAATTAAATCCTAGTATGGCCTTCCTAAAATAGAAAGTCTAATTAACTATTACATATTCGGAAACCAACTCCATTGGTCCCTTGAACTTCGGTTATGGCACGCATCTCGAGGTAACACCGTCTTTATGTATCGCCTTCTTGAGTGACACGGTCTTTATGGAACTCCGGAATAAATAAATTACATAACAAATAACATAATTTCCTATTATACATTTGTAATTAAAATAAAATAAATCTATTAAATTACAAAACGGTGATACGAGATCACAATAAATTACAACCGAATCGATATTCCCATACATTTCGGGTAATACCAATTAAAACTAAGGCCATACTGAGTAAAATTACATAATTCAAAAATTACATAAAATAAAATTATGACAATCATAAATAAAATGCAGCATTATAATATGTATGAACATGCCCAATTTTATGCTAAATCGCCTTTAAGTAGCCAATATCGTATATTTAACGGTTTTTACGGATTTGCGTGATTCAACGTTTTATAATCACAAAAATTACATAAATTCATATTTATGCACAAGTTAATTACCCTAACCTCTTAGGACTCAAAATTAGTCTCCACTAACTATTTGACTATAATTAACTCATATTTCTTAAAATTGTTCATTAATGGACCTAAAATACAATAAAAGTGCTATAAACTTCAAATAAATCACAAAAAAAAAATCCAAATAAATTTGAAATTTGAAATTTAAACTTATGAACATTCTGAAAAAATACCATGACACTCATAATGTTCAAAAACTTAGGTTAAAATTTCGTAAAATTATCGGAAAAACTATGTTGCGGTTTATCGGATTTATCAATAAAAATCATAAAAACATGAGAAAAATTATATTCATCAACTTTTCAATTTTAGATCTGAAAAAGATAATAAAATGCAACATGTGACGTTTTTCCTTAGTCATGGGGTATGTTTTAGCAATTATTCACTAATTAAGTCACTATTTATGCTATTTTTCATCAAAAATCCATAAATCATGCATAAAGACTTCAATATGGCCTATTATTTTACACACATCTTATAAAATTGCATGTGACAACATACTAAATTTCTATGACCAGATTCGAAATTTATCTCATATTAACCTATTTTTCATCTAAAATCGATTTTTATCATGAAAAATCCATATTTCGAGCATAAAAACTCCAAAAAATCTGCAAATTTACAGGTCATCTAAAAATAAAACATGTGATAACATATCCAAATATCACTGGAAAAATCGAAGTTTAGCTAATTTTAGTCCAAAAATGACATTTTTAATCATAAAATCACATTTTTAATGCCATTATTATATAAGATGAACAATAAAAATCCATAAATTAACCAAAATTTCCTAAAAATATTTTTGGACCAGAAACTTTAACATGCATAAATTTATTTCGTGATATATCATAATAACACAAATTTACAAGTTTTATATGTTAATTGTATAACTCGGAAAAACTATAACCGATTTGCATGCAAACAACCAAGGCTCATGATACCGCTTGTTGGAAATCTAGATCTCTATTCTCAACATATTCATATATGCTATATTTTAATTTAGTCATAAAATTAAAAGATGATCTTATGCATGCAAATAATAAAAGATTTAAGAAGAAATCTTCATTCTTACATTGAGGATTTCGGTTTATATGGGTACAAGAGAGTTCTCCTACTCTCTTGTTCTTGAGCTCTCCTTAATTGGATGAACAAGGATTCAAGAAGAGGATCCCTCCCAAGTTTTTATACCCAAGATAACAAGTTAATAAAATTAATATTATTATTACTAGAACAATATTAATTTTGTGTAAAAATTGACCCAAAATATTATTTGGTCTCTCTATTATTTCGGTTAAGAGAGAGGGAGGAGAAGGAAGATTTTATCTTTCTAAAAATTCTAATTTTTAGATGAATGGAATGAATGAATTTGCACTAGATCATATGATAGTGTATATTAGGTAAAGTAATAAGAAAAACCCATGGTTTTTCTCATCACAAAACCGGGTGGAAGGGGGGGAGGTTTTGATGCCCAATGCATGAACAAAGTGTTCTTCACAATGACCACTAGGTTTGCATGGCTAGTTTTTAGGTAAATCATTATGCTTACCACTCACTTAATTAACATAATATATTTTCCTAATACCCCATTATTTCGGTTAACATGGATAAAATGGACTCCATTTTATCTTTGTCAAAATGTCAATTTGTCATATGTCACATGTCATATGTCACATAAAATTGTTATGTATTTTTAACATATTAAAAATCAACGTATTATTAAAAATACGTCATATACAAAATTGACTTAGTAATTCATGATTACTTGTACCAAAATATTTTACCAATTATAAATCACAACATCTTGTATTTATAATAATTTATTCATTCAAATGTAATTGTTTCCTTAAACAATAATTTCATCTAAGCAATAAAACAATTCGATTACTTAGACCGTATCTCATTTAATCAAACTACAATGAGACACGTAAATATTACTTCCAAAATCGTCCGTCAATTTTAAGTAATTTAATTGACCCGTATCGTCATACGATCAATTAAATGATCAATTATGAGTGTTACCCTTTAGGTATGACCTAAGGGGATCAACTGGTCACCACCGTCTCACGACAGTAATGTCAAACTCTAGTCAGCCAATCATTACCGATATGTGTGGACCAGTTGACAGTAAAAATTACTTCCCAATTGTATTCTTTAAAATGAGACTTAAACATGTGATGATCATGATCAACAGTTGTGATCGCATTATTGTCGGAGGACACATATTCCAACACATAGTTGAAGTCTAGATCACATAGAACAATTATATCACTTTATTTATTTCCGCTGCGAGTTGTAATTATTTTATATTAAGTTTTAATTAGTTAAATTGTAATAAATATGTAAAATCATTAAGTTTTTAATTTAAAGTACTTTGGTTTGTTGTACTTTGTTATTCACTACCTTGGGAAACCGAGATGGTAACGCTCTCATTTACTTGGGATGTCTAGCTAAAGGCTCATGAATAAATGGGGGTGTTACAATTCTATAAAGGCTTGATTATCAAATTCAGTGCCATGATCCGTACGAATAGAAACAAGGTTAGTCTTATATTTGTTTTGAACAAGTTTCATAAGACAAACAAACTCATCAAAAGTCTCATCTTTTGAATGAAGAAAGATAGGCCATACATACCTTGATTAGTCATCTACGAGGACAAAGACGTACATGGATCCTCCTCTACTTCTTACCTTCATAGGACCACACAAGTCCATGTGTATCAAATCCAGGGCTTGATTCGTGCTTATCACTCTTTTAGGCTTGAACGATGATCTCACATGTTTGCATCGAGCACAAGTGCTACACATCTTCTCTTGATCGAACCTGATTTTAGGTAGTCCTTCAAAGAAGTCCAATTTCTTGAGTTTATTCAAAATAGGTGAGCTAATGTGACCAAAACGTTTGTGCCACAAACAAGGATCATCAAGTGTAACTTTCATGCACGAAAAAGAGTTAGTGGCCACAGCATTTAAATCTACCATATACACATTTCTTTTAATATGGTCTTCAAGAATAATACTACTTGTACCTTCAATTATAATGCGACAAACATCTGCATGAAATACAACCTTGTTACCTTTGTCACATAATTGAGATATGCTAAGTTTATTATGCTTGAGACCATCCACTAGATAAACATCACTGATTGCGTGTGATTTAGAAATTCCAATTTTGTCAACACCAATCACTTTACCCTTCTTGTTGTCCCCAAAAGTCACATTTCCTCCATTGAAAGGTTTGAGTGAAAGAAACAAATTATCATCTCCAGTCATGTGTCTTGAACAACCACTGTCAAGATACCATTGGTTGTTTTCTTTCACTATAACCTGCAAAAGGATTAGATACAGTTTTTAGGTACCCAAGCTAAGTTGGGTCCTTTATGGTTAGTTACTCTATATACCATATCCTTTCGTACCAAAACTTGTCTAACAATTGTACTTCTAAACTTTGGGTAGTTTCGTTTAGGGGGAGTTATAGGTCTAGGGGACTCCATGGGTCTCAAAGATCTAGTCTCCTTGTGTTTAGGTCTACTTTGTTTAGGTTGACAAGGAGTTTGTGAGGTACTAGGCCTTTTAGTGTAGTCAAAGCCCATGTCGTAGAACCAACGAATGTTGTTGTTCCTTTCTTCGTTAGGTTCATCTATAGGGGATTCATCATCCTCAACTACTGTGTCAACCGTTTTAACAAATTCAGTATTCTTTCGCATATCTTATACGCGTTTGACATAATTGTCTTGGATGTGACCCGTATGACCACAATAATTGCAAATCAGGTATTCAGGAAGATTTGCATATTTTCTTTTTCCGAAATCATGATCAGAAGGTGTTGATTTGCACTTAGAGTGATCTCTACGGCTGTAGCACTCATGTCCTAAACCCATCTTCATATTATTGTCATATTGTTCGGTTAGGAAGTTTAGGACTTTGGTGCTACCTTCCCATTTGTCATGGACTTTCCTTGCGTGTAGGTGTAAGTCCTTTAGGGTTTTAATTTCCTCAAGACATTTCGTGTGATCTACGTCATTATCCTTTTTGTAATTGTCGCGAAGTCTTGGAACCTTTTGTTAAGAATAAATACAACATCCGAATGTTGTCTCTTAACATTGATCATCTCAGTTTTAGATTCCTTCAATTGCTTTGTGAGAGAATCTATTTCTTTCTTTTGATCTAAAATCATAGCTTCATCAGCTGTGGCTTTAGACTCTAAGAATTCTTTGGCCTTTCTAAGTTCTAAAGTTATAGCTTCATTAGCTATAAATTTGGCTTGAAGGTGCTTAATATTAAGCTTTAGATCTGAAGTTATAGCTTCATTAGCTATAACTTTAGACTCTAGTTCCTTCTTCTCAAAGATTAGCAAAGATATCTAATGTTGTAGCTTTATCAGCTGTAACTTTAGATTTCAACTTTTTAGCTTTTTCCTTTAGAATATGATTCTCCTCAGCAATATCAAGAATCTGTTCTTTTAGATCCTTTAGTTCCATATCCTGTTCATGACATTTGTCGAGGGATTGCTCAAAGAATTCAATTAGGGCATTTCTAGATAGTTTCTTAACGCGCTTTTTGAGTTCAAGATAACTAACCTCATCATCGTCATCTTCATCTGATTCTCCTAGAAAGCAGTAATTTGAGTGAGAATCCGAGCTATCATTATCATTGTCAGAAAATAGGTCAAGACTGACACTGCTTAGACAAAGGTTGGCTACTTCGTCATCTTTAGATCCCTCATCGTCTTCTGAGTCGATATCTCCCCGGCATGAAGCCATCATTACTTGTTTAAACTCCTTCTTTGTCTTCTCACGTTTTGTCTTGTCCTTAATTTTTTCCCATGTGGGACAATCCTTGATCATATGATCAGATTTTCCACACTTGAAGCAACCTCTGTTGGCAAATGACGATTTAGACTCTGTTGCTTTCTTATTGAAAGACTTGTTGTCATTAGCAGAAGATTTTGTTTGCTTGTTTCGAAAGATTCTATTTTTAAAACGATGAGCAAACAATACGGTCTCATCCACTATGTCAGAACTGACATCCTCACTTGCAAAGGACATGCTGTTTCCTCTACTCGATTCTGCTTCATCAGCATTTAGAGTGAGTTCATGGGCCATGAGGGCACCAATGAGTTCTTGATAGGATAGGTTTGTAAGATCTCTCGATTCCTCCATTGCAGTGACCTTGGCGCGCCACTTTTTAGTTAGGCTCCTAAGAACCTTTCTTCCAATATCCTCGGTATCGAATTTTCTTCCTAGGTTTTTTAATTCATTTATGATACTTGAAAAATGCGCGGACATGCTATCCAAGGACTCATTTGGCTCCATACAGAATAGCTCATATTTCTGAATCAACAGATCTATGTGGTGCTTCCTAACAATGGAAGTACCTTCATAAGCTAGTTCTAGGCCATCCCATATTTCCTTGGCCGTTGTGCAAGAAGAGAAATGATCGAATTCTGCAGTATTCATGCCATTCAGCAATAGACTTATTGCTTTAAAATTCTTTTCGGCCTTCTTGTAGTCAACCTCGACATAATCCTCTTCCTTTTTCTCGTACGTAGTGCCTTCAGCGGATGCAACCAAAATTTTATGCGGTCCATTTTGGATAATCCTCCAGCACTCCCAATCAAGACCCTTCACATAGTGAGTCATCATGTTCTTCCATAAACCATAATTCTTCCCATCAAAGATGGGACACTTGAGGTATTTGGAATCCATTTATCACGTGATAGGCAGCGGAATATAAAGCGATAAGATAAATAAAGATAGACAGATCAGCCTCTTTGCGGTTAGGCAATCAAGAACACGAGGCTCTGATACCAATTGAAGAGTCTATCGATCCGAAATATTCAAGAAGGGGGGGGGGGTGAATTGAGTATTAAAAACTTAGCCCACTTTTTAAACGGTTTGTTTAACTATAAGGATTGATTACTTATTTAGAGTTTATTGATCAAACTTTAACCAAGTAATTAATCAAATTGAAAGAACATGAAATAAACGAAAGAGAAGGTGAGACACATGGATTTTTGAAGTGGTTCAGTTTCACAAATCGAAACCTACGCCCACTATTCTCGATTAATAAATTCAGTACCTTTATACGGATTACAAATTTACTAACCCAACTCGTACAACTAACCTTAGTTGTAACTCAAGTGAGTATCGTTAATGTTAGATCCATTAATCTCATTAATTTACATATTCATATATGAGATAATTTATTTAGTCATAAAATAAATTCTAGATCTTATGCATGCAAACTAAAACAAGATAAGAGAAGAAATCGTCTATCTTACATTGGGATTTCGGATTAAAGGGCACCAACAAATTCACCTATTTGTTAGTTCTTAAGCTTTCTTATTATGGATGAACAAAGGTCCAAACTAGAACCTCTCCCAAAAGTATATACCCAAGGAAACCTCTTAATAACTAATATTATTATGATCTAGTAATAATATAAGTCTTGCTATAAAAATTGACACACAAATATTTTGTATTTTCTCTTGAATATTTCGGTCAAGAGAGGAGCTTTTGTGAGGTTTTTATTTCTCTAAGTTTTTACAAACTGTAGAGAGAATGACAATTTCTTACACTAGAAATTATATTATGAAAGAGTGAATAATAATAGAGAAAAACACTTAGTATTTCTTATCAAAAACCGGTTGGAGGGGGAAGGAGAGGCCAATGCATGGTCTTGTGTTCTTCCCAAGATAAGACTAGGCATGCATGGCTAGTCATTAAGCTTAATCATTGTGTTTTCTCTTATTAAAATAATCAACACAATTTATCCACTAATACTCCCTCCAATTTTCGGCACATATACATAAAATGGAAGATCCATTTTATTTTGTCATTTGTAAATTTTGTCATGTGTCACATGTTACATGACATGTTACACCATAATGTATTTTTAACATATTAAAAATCAACATATTAATAAAATATGTCACATACAAAATTCACTAGTAATTCGTAATCACTTGTACCAAAATGGTTTATCAAATTATAAATTACAACGTCTTGTATTTATAATAAATTATTCATTCAATTTCAATTTCAATTGTTTCGTAAACAATAATTTTATCTAAGTAATAAAACAATTCGATTACTTAGACCGTATCTCATTTAATCAAATTACAATAAGACACGTTAACTTTACTCACAAAATCACCCGTCAATTTTAAGCAATTTAATTAACTCGTATCGGCATACGATTAATTAAATAATCAATTAAGAGTATTTTCCTATAGGTATGACCTAAGGGGATCAACTGATCACCACCGTCGCACGACAGTAATGTCAAACTCTAGTCAGCCAATCATTACCGATATGTGTGGACCAGTTGACTGTAAAATATTACATTCCACATGTATTCTTAAAATGAGATTTAAACATGTGATCATAATAATCGACAGTTGTGATCGCATTATTGTCGGAGGACACTTATTCCAACAGTTAAATACTCGAGTGACTAACTTACGTTAATAAGAAGGCACTAATGATTCCACTAATTTGTTCACGTTAATGAACGAGTAAGAATTCAATTAAGCACTACTATCTTATAACGATAACAACAATAATGAATGCACGCGTTAACAAAATACACGAACTTTTCGAAAAAATAACAAAATGGTTTTCTTGCTTTAAAACACGGTTTTTGCTTTTTGAAAGAAATCAAAGTTATGCTCAAAGGTTTCACTTTCAAACGTAGCAAAGACTAAAGTATTTATAGTACAAGAGGAGCAAGGGTGAGAGGAGTTTCGATTTCTTTGAAACCCTAATCTGGCCGAAACAATATGATATGAAAATAGAATCATATCTTATTATTTTTTATCCATAAAATCTTAGGAAAAGATATAAGTTGTTAATAGAATATCTTATCATATATTCACCTGAGATTCTTTCCTCAAAGCCCTAGATATACCGAATGAAAATAAGGAAAAATCATAACAACTTTCCTTATTTTATTTAAGCAATCTCTTAGAAAAGATACAGGATAATTATAAGATAATCCAATCAAATATATACTTAATATATTTTCCTTAAATCCCTAGATATGATAAGAATTTTATCAACAAAATATCTTGTCATATATACTAACCATATTATGCTAATTTTATAAGATATGTTAAGATAATTTATAGAATAAAATCTTAACAATACTTAACTTATATTATCAAGTTTACACGAGAGTCTACACGGCTCATAGGCCTTGTTTTCGTAAAAACCCTAGCTTGACATTATGTTAGATTTAGGGTTTTAGAGTGTGTAGTATTAGAAACCCTAATTAGTAATATGACTCAACTCATAAGTTGATTCAATATAATTATTGATTATAAGCTTATAATAAAACCACACTCAATATGAATATAAACTTCCTTGTAAAATAAACACTTCTACTAAAAACATTTAAAAGAATAAAAACAGTTTTCCAAAAACAATTTAAAAACTACTTTTGTCGTGTATTATATAAACTTCACATCTCAATGTTATAGTAGAAGAGCTATAACATTGAGCTCTTATATAAGCAATGTTATAGCTGTGAGGCTATAACTTTACCAATCTAAGAAGTGCATTCTTACGTTACCATTACGAGATAACCCCCTACACTATTCTAATCTTCTTAGGAGATCTTCGAATGTAGGCTTCTTCATTATTCAAGCTTGATTAATCTTTAAATGAGCTTCATCTTCTCATGAATGCTTGAATAATACTTTAACAGTTGTAAAACCTTGATCCTTGATTGAGGGCTTGATCATTATATAAACGCATCATACTTCCATCACAATTCCTTAATGCTTGCGATTTGTAAGTCCAATCTAAAAGACTAAACAAACAATTAAGCGCAACGAGTATATAAAATATCAAGTACTCTTGACATCATCAAAACATAAACATATATTTATATGGTCCAACATAATTAATTGACAAAAATGTGAATGAATTAACGTAGATTTACACACAAAAATCAAGTTGGAAGAATGAGAGAAGAGAAAGCGTCACTTGCACGGTGAAATTAGCCAATTTAAGGGGCTAAAATAGAGTAAGAAGTTGAATTCGAGCAATAAACAATCAACAATGAAGTTTACAAGGAAAAATGATTTTAAATGAATGAATAAAGAGGTAAAATAAGGCAATAACACAATTTTAGCGAAATTTATAACCCAGAAAATGGCACTCGGTCGAGTGCTGAGTCCACTCGGTCGAGTGCATGCCCACTCAGTCGAGTGCCTTCTGCACTCGGTCGAGTGACCCAATTCCAGAAACTTTCAAGTTTCTGGAAAATGGTCCACTCCGTCGAGTGATAGGGTTCACTCGGTTGAGTGACTTGTACTCGGTCGGGTACTAGATTGCACTCGGTTCGGTGCCCCTCTATGGTTTTCAAATCCCGAGTAACAAATACCATTTTATGCTAATGACTAATCTACCAACAAACATTACTAATCACATTCTAACTATAGCAGTAATGAAGTTCAAACATGTACGGTATTAAAATGCCTAAGGATGGGCACATATTCACATGATAAGATACACCACATCATAAATAACGATATCATGCAAGAAACCGTTCGATTTGTTATAGTAAACATGTAATCACACCACTTTTTACATATTATCATGAATCAATTGGACCAAGATATCATCCAAGATACTTAGCTATGATCAAAACTACATGTAATCATACAACATTTCAATTGAGTAAGTAAATCATGCAAGATGCTAAACAAAATTCATATCACGCATATAATTATACAACATTTCACTTCACGTTTCCTGACTCATAACGACCACCCACGTAGTGTCCAACCGAAACAATAGGTTCTAGTTTTGAAATGAGGGATCCTACTCACCCAAAACCGATCTCCTATCGTACTCAAGTCGGGTTCATTTTATTAGACTCGCCTAGGTTCATTTTGGTTCATTTGTTTAGCTTCCAAAATCGTCGCTCTGATACCACTTTGTAACACCCCCTTCTTACTCGGCCAAGTTAATTGGGAGATGTTACCTTCTCGGTTTCCCGAGGCTGGGAATCGGAGATATAATAAAGAAACATTTATTATAAATGACAAGTTTAGTGATTACAAACCATTAACTAATGAAAAAAATACAACTCATGGCTACTATACTCATCTAACTAACTACACTCGTCTCATGACTCATCATCCTTGTCCCGTCTCCCGCGTACTATTCAAACAACTTGTACCTAACCTGCTCCCCATATGACCAAAGGATATCATATGGATTCGCTCTGCCAGCTTCTTGTAGACTTAACTTTATTTTGGCTCCGAGCCCATTCCCGAGCAGGGGAAGCCACCTGGATCACGAAAATCACGGGTTTAGTCAAAAGTGACGCACCCGTCAAAGCATTCCGTACCGACGAGTAAAAAGGGCAATTCTCAACTATGAATCCACATGCCACCCCAAAAGAGACAGGTGACAATTACACAGACACAACAAATGTCAGTTTCAATAAACAAATAAAGGATGACACGACTCAAATGTGAACATGCAACATGACTATGATATGAATGAGCCACCATCAACAACCACCACCACGGTACCGGGACACGCCCAGGCGTACCGACAACCACACTGGTACCGGGACACGCGCAGAGGTACCAGGACACGCCAAGACATACCAACAATCACAAACGGGTACCGGGACACGCCCAGACGTACCGGGTCCGGAAGCCAACCGGATCTCCTGCCACACGTCGTGCCTCAACCACACGAGTTCCTCCGTAACTCAAGCCATTAATGTGCATATTCCCCATGGAGTCGGAAGCTCCAAGAGGCGACTTAAGCGTAAGACGGTCTCCCACCCGTCTTACGTCTCCAAAATGACAACAACAACAACAATAACAAATCCTCCAACATATATGACAATGACCAATGCACGAACCACAACCAACATTCATAATCATCCTCTTAATGATGTGATTACCACTAAACATGTTATAATGCAAATACCCTAATTATGCAAGACTAACTACAACATCAACATAAACAACATCACATTATTGAAACCGAGTAGGATTAACCTACCTTTAAGCATACTCCATAAGCTAATCCAAGACAACAAGAATCCATCTCATAAAACCGTCTCATCCTACAATAATCACATAATAACTATCATAATACATCCTAATCTATTATACAATACAAAACCCCTTATTATTACCCTTTAATTACCCATAAACACATACTAATTGCTAATTAATCAACCTAATTAAAAACCCCCAAAAAGTTAGGGTTCATAAGACTAGAAAAGAGTAGATTTTAACTTAAAAATCAAGAGGAAGGAAGGAGGAAGGTGAGAAATACACTAAACCAAGCATGGATCCCATGAGAATGTGTATATGGAAGTTTTAGAGAGAAGAGAGAGGATTTGGAGTGAGAAGGAAGAAGATAGTAATGAATTGGATAAGGATTCACGATTTCCTTTTTATGGGTACTGTTCAGTGCCACTCGGTCGAGTGACGAGTTCACTCAATCGAGTTCCACTCACTCGGTCGAGTGCTTGCCCACTCGGTCGAGTGCCACCCACTCGATCGAGTGACACTCCACTCAGTCGAGTAGAACACAGTTCTCAGCAATGACCAGTTTTCGTAAAACAGTCATATCTCACTCGTTTCTTGGTTAATTCGGGCGTGTGACCTACCGTTGGAATAGTAAGAGAACAAGCTATCACCTCCAATTGGAATCACATCAATATCATGTTTAGATCCTAATTTATAACAGTTTTAAGACGAGCCTTCTATAGACGGACATTCTAACAACTCCACTAAGTCTAGTATTGGTTATAATTGGTCCACTCGGTCTACTCGATCGGTCGAGTGAACGCCTTAGAAACTACGAGGTATTACATGCTACTTTCACATTTACATGATTTTCAAGCATGCAATTAATACATGCACCACAATGACTCCAATGCTTTAAGACACAATTTCTCATTATCATGATATAATGCAATTCCAACAACAATCAATACAAAATAAACACGGGAACCTGATGGAAAAAATCCGTCAATAACGCGCTTTATCCGTCAGAAACACGGGTTTCTGACGGTTTTTCCGTAAGGAATTGTCGTCACTACGATTCGTCACGAAAAACGGGTTCCTGACGGTTTTCCCATTAGAATTTTATACATCTGACGGATTACTGCTGACGGCTATTCCGTCAAAGCCCTAAACTAGAATGGGCTAGAAAGTCAACAGAGTGTTGAATTTCGTGACGAAAAAACCCTGACGGAATATCCGTCAATGGTTTTGATAATCCTGACGGTTGTTCCCTCAGAAAAGTCAACAGGATGTTGACTTTCCTGACGGATTTTTCGTCAAGAAAAGGCAGTGGCTGGAAACAGCAGCTTGCTGCCCAGCCACAATGCCGATTTTGCATTGTTTTACACCAAACGAATACAACCAAATCTGCAAAAAACCATATACAACCGTCGACCGCCAAGCGGGAATCCATTTTCATGTCGACCGCAGGAGCGGGAATTAAGAGTAGACAACGAAATTAACAATAGAAAACCGAACACGATTGGAAGAACGGAGTTGTTACATAGAAAATTTGGTCAAATTTGTACAACGTCTCATAAAACAATGTCTTTTACATACCAACTAAAATATTAAGCCACAATCATAAGTTTCTAACCTAAGTAAAGTCTTAACATACTAACATAAGATAAAGACTAACAAACTAACATAGACGACGATACTAACCTAGAGGCTCAACGGGACCACTACCCCCAAAGCCATGCCCGTCATCCGCATAGTCGTCTCTACGAAAAGGGCTGGGGAAACGTGAGCACGAGGGAGGGGGTTAAGATTGCTGCATCTCAGCCCAAGCCCTTTGCATGGCTGCCATCTGCTCAGCTTGGAGACGGACTATTTCTTGAGTGTTGCGAAATTGTTCTTCATGAGCTAGTCGTGCAGCTCGCTCATTGTTTATTTGGGTGGCAATTTGAGAAACCACGCTAGGAGCGTAAGAGAATGATCGACGAGCACCTTTGTTACATGGAGGTTCATACCACACTTCGGCCCCTTTATCTCTGGTCTGGAATATCCTTGACTTCTTGTCAAAGCCATCGACAGCTTTGTAGTACGAACGGTACTCGTCTGGAGCCTCTCCAGTGGGCGTTGGTCGACTCATCTCTTCCTTGTAAGCGATCTAAAAAAAAACAAATAAAGAAAAAATGATATTATATTTAAAATGAGGGAAGTACAATAAATATTAACATTAAGAATGAGATAAATACAATAAATATTAACTTACGTCTGTCTGAGCAGCTCGAGGATTAACTCACTCGCCCTTCTTGTTTTTCTTGGTCTTCTCAAACAACTTGTAGGGTGTGGCCGACTCACCCTGAAAGTAGCATAAAAACATAAATTGATTATATTCGGCCATCATTAATTCTAACCAATTTGTGAAAATAATAAATACAATACTTACCAATATTTTGAAAGCATCGGAGCAACTCTTCCGGCCTAGAGTGTGGGTGCCTAATGCTTTCCCTTCTTTAGCACCCGACTTTCTATTTTCCGTGTTTATTTTAGAAATTTTGGCAAATTCAGGATCTGATTCTTCCCTAGTCTTAAGCTTCTCCCACCAAGTGTCGGGGACCCAATCAGGCTTTTTCTTTGAATATTTGAGTCCATTAATAAGCGAGGTAATCCGCCTCGTGACGGCCTTTTCCCATTCATGCTTAGCGTCATGGTTTTCGTCGACGGACTTCACATGTTTCTATTTCAAAAACAAGTGTTTATTTAATAATAGAAAAGATGACTTTAATTACGAAAAAAAAACATTAACGTAAAGTAAATAATAGGTAACTTTTAAATTACCCTAAACCAAGTCCACATCTTCATACGCTGTGCATAGATCGCCTCACTCCATTTGGTGAAGTACTCGTCATTTGAGATGTTATTAGTGAACGACCAAGTGACATAAGTTTTGGCAGACTTGTCACTCCACCTGAAAATTAAAACATACATATATATTAGAAATTCAAATATAATTATTTGAATGATATATTTTTCGTAAAGGTAAAAATTAAATATTAGAACAGTTACCATTGACCACCTTTTACTCTTTGTGAGAGAATGATCTGCATGTTCTCTTGTTCCGCTGTTGGATTCTAAACCATCGCGTCATAATGAATCTCTTCGTTCTCCTCCTCACGACGAGATCCCCTACTATTACTCCCTATAATCTTTCCAATGAAATTTGCCATATACTAATTATAAACAATGCAAATTGTTAGTCCAATAAAATATCGTTTGTACAAATTGTTTGTAATACCCCGTTATTTTGGTAATAATTTATGAGAATAATTTATGTAATTTAAATAATTAATTAATGACATTTTAATAATAGTTGCAAATAAGACATTAAATAAATAATAAAATAATGAATGAGTCGGGATTAATTGTCGGGCCATGTGCATTGGGCCGCGTGCCGAGTATAGCTCGAGTAAATTATTTCATAATAATAATAATAATAATAATAATAATAATAATAGCATGTGTAATTATATTATAATAATTGTATTTGAATAATAATAATAATAATAATCATAGTTCTATAATAATAGTCGTATTTGTATAACAATAATAATAATAATAATATGGTAACTATATAGTTTCCTAATTGTTTCCTTATACCTATGACCTACCTATATAAATAGACTTTATTGAACATAAGACACAAGTAATTCATAAAGAGAAGGAACAACTAGCTAGGAGATCGTCACAAGGTAATTTTCTAATCGTCTCATAACATACTCGTCTTAAGACTAATATAACTCGTTAAATACACAACCGTTGACCGACACGAGACCATGAAATTGACCGTGGGACACCAAGGATTGACCGGACCCACTTTTGACCACCTTTGACCGACGGGAAGGGGTTGTTTTCTGGGTGTTTTCGAGGGTGGTTTAAAGGGGGTTGTAATATGGGTTTACACGGGTTTAAACCCTTATTCGTCACTAGTCTTGACTCAGACCTGGTTTGGTTGGTCATGGGGGGAGGATTCGATCACCGTGGTGGTGTCTTGGTGGTCGGAGGTGGCGGTTTGTGGTGGTTGATGGCGGGAAAACGCGAAACAGGGGAAACCGTGGTGTTTGTGTGTGACCATCTTAAGACGAACACTGTGACCGTGTTGTTGACTTGCCGGGGGCGAAGGGACCACCATTGAGACCATCGTGGGACATAGGTTTCAATGGTGGTGGTCAGAGGTTGTAGGGATGACGGTGGTGGCTCTAGCGACAGGTTTAAGACGGAGTGGCTGGGAGTTGTTGTTGTTGGTGTTTGTTATTTTTGTTAAGTCGTGGGTGGCAGGAACGACAATATGGTGGCCGTGACTGGGTTGTTGGTGGTTCTGGGTAAGGTGGGGTCTAGGTCTGGTGGCGGTAGTAGTGGGGATGTTGGTGGTGGTTGTAATTAGTGGTGTAATCCGTGAGCTTGTATAAGATTGTCGGGTTTTCGGTTGTTGCCGTGTATATTATTGTTGTTGGTGTCGATGGTGTTGATTGCTGAGGGCGGCTGAAGTTAGGGCAGTGCGGATGGTGGTGGTATGCCACGGTGGGGCTGACGTGGTTGTTGGAATATGTGTCCTCCGACAATAATGCGATCACGACTGTTGATCATGATGATCACATGTTTAAGTCTCATTAAAATGAATACAATTGGGAAGTAATTTTGTTACTGTCAACTGGTCAACATATATCGGTAATGATTGGCTGACTAGAGTTTGACATTACTGTCGTGTGACGGTGGTGATCAGTTGACCCCCTAGGTCATACCTAAAGGGCAATACTCTTAATTGATTATTTAATTAATCGTATAATGTTACGAGTTAATTAAATTACTTGAAAATTGACGGACGATTTTGGAAGTAAAATTTACGTATCATATTGAAATGTGATTAAATAAGGTACGGTCTGAGTAATTGAATTGTATCATTACTCGGATGAAATAATTGTTTAATGTAGCAATTAAATTGAATGAATTGTTATAAATGCAATCAGTTGTGATTTATAATTGGTAAAATATTTTGGTACTAGTAATTATGATATTACTAAAGTCGATTTTGTATGTGACGTATTTTTATTAATACGTTGATTTTTAATAAGTTAAAAATTACATAACAAATATATGTGACATGTGACATGTAACATATAGACAATTGACAAAAATAATATGGACACCATATTATGTAAAGGGCCGAAAAATTAGAAGGTGTTTAGCTAATTATAAGTTGTTTGTGATTAGTGGAAAACACAATGATTAAAAAGCAACCTAGCCATGCAAGCCTATTGTTCCTTGTGAAGAACAATTTCTCCATGCATTGGCTCACCCTAAAGCTCCTCTTACACGGTTTTGGGAAGCAAAATGTGATCATTGTTTTTCTTATAATTTTACCTAATAACACTAAAATGTTTTAGTGGGTATTCATTCTAATTCACTCATCCAAAATTAGAGTTTTAGAGAGAAATAAAAATCCTCCCTTTTATCTCTCTAAAAACCGAAATAATATAAGAGTTTATAAATATTTTGGTTCCATTTTTCTACCATTGATCAATATTATAACTAGTATTTGTAATATTAATTTAATTAAGAGAAGCCTTGGGTATAAAGCATAGGGAGAGATCTTACACTTAGATCTTTGTTCTTCCATTGGAATAGCTCAAGAACAAGAAGAGATAGGTGATCTCTCTTGTGCCCTAATAGCCGAAATCCATTTTGTAAGGACATGATTTCTCCTCTATTTATATCATTGTTTGCATGCATAAGATCCGTTTTAATTTTATGACAAATTATTTAGACATATAAGAGTATGTTAACATGTATATGAATCTACATTTCCTTCAATCGGTATCAGAGCCACGGTTGTTTGCATGCAAATTGGTTAAAAGTTTTTCCGAGTTATATGAATAACAAATAAAACTTGTAAAATTTGTGTTATTATGATATATCACGAAATTATCACATGCATGTTAATATTTCTGGTCCTAAAATGTTTTAGGATTTTTGGTTAATTTTTCGGATTTTTATTGTTCATATTTTACAATAATGGCATTTAAATGTGATTTTATGAGTAAAAATGTCATTTTTGGTCTAAAAATATATATACTTCGAATTTTCACTTGGTTTTTGGATATGTTGTTACATATATTATTTTGAGATAACCTGCAAATTTTCATAATTTTTGGATTTGTTATGCTCGAAAAATGAATTTTTCATTATTAAATTCGGATTTAAGAGAAAAATAGGTTAATATGAGTTAAATTTCGAATCTGGTCATAGAAAATTAATATGTTGTCACATGCAATTTTACAAGATGTGTGTAAAATAATTGGCTATAAAGAAGTCTTTTAGCATGATTTATGAATTTTTGAAGAAAAATAGCATAAATAGTGACATTATTAGTTGAAAATTAATAAAACATAATCTATGACTTAGGAAAAACGTCAAATGTTGCATTTTATTATATTTTTCAGATCTAAAATTGAAAAGTTAATGAAAATAATTTTTCCATGTTTTTATGATTATTTTATTAAATATCGATAAACCGCAACATTGTTTTTCCGGAAAATTTTCAAAATTTTTTAACCTAAGATTTTGAACATTATAAGTGTCATGGAATTTTTCCAGAATGTTCATGAATTTAAATTTCAAATTTTGAATTTATTTGAAATTTTGTGATTTATTTGAAGTTTAATAGCTTATTTTTGTAAATTTTGGTCCATTTATGAACAATTTTGTAAATAAAAGTTAATTATGGTCAAATTACTAGTGGAGACTATATTTTGAGTCCTAAGAGGTTAGGGTAATTAACTTATGCATAAATATGAGTTTATGCATTTTTGTGATTATAAAACGTTGAAATCACGCAAATCCGTAAAAACCGAGTAATATACGATATTGGCTAATTAAAAGGCGATTTAGCATAAAAATTGAGCATGTTTATACATATTATAATGCTGCATTTTTCTTTATGATTGTCATAATTTTAATTTATGTAATTTTGAATTATGTAATTTTACTTAGTATGGCCTTAGATTTTAATTGGTATTTCCCGAAATGTATGGGAATATCGATTCGGTTGTAATTTTTATTGTGATCTCGTATCACCGTTTTGTAATTTAATAGATTTATTTTATTTTAGTTACAAATGTATAATAGGAAATTATGTAATTTATTATGTAATTTTATTCATTCCGGAGTTCCAAAAGACGGATTACTTCAAGAATGGCGATACATAAAGACGGTGTTACCTCGAGATGCGTGCCACAACCGAAGTTCAAGGGACCAATGGAGTTGGTTTCCGAATATGTAATAGATTAATAGTTTTTCTATTTTTAGGAAGGCCATACTAGGATTTATTTATTTTATGCTTGCATTTTATTTTATGTCACATGCATCGCTAAATCGCCATAACTAAACATGCATTGTCTTATTTTATCGAGTTTATCGACCGTGTCAATTCGAATTATCGTAGTTCACCGCTTTAGTTCACTTAAAACGTGATAGATAATAAATTGACATGACCTCTCGCTAAAACAATTAATTGAGACATAGCCTTACCAAATAGTAGAAACCATGAAAACCTATTTCGCGAGGGAGTGCGCTCGGCCCCACCGGGTACAAACCTTGTTACGTAGGGGAAGTGGGTGATGAATGTTAATCCACCGAATTCATGTTGATGAGGGATGTATCGGCCCCACCGTGCCCAAGTTAATGTGGGTTTGGATCATGGACACATTTATTCGAAATTTGGATTGAACTCAACAAAAGTATTTGATAAGGGATGTATCGGCCCCACCGTGCCCTTGTCGATGTGTTTTGGGCTATAGATAATAGTTAATGTAATATTATCGACCAAGAGTTCTAAAAGTAGAATCGATTAAACGTTAATCTACCGAGTTATATTGATAAAGGATGTATCGGCCCCACCGTGCCTAAGTCGATATGAATTTGGGTCTTGGAATCATTTATCTAGTTGGGTAGAGGTCACTAGAAAAATGCGTAAAACTTGTTTAAATCATACATTTTTACGAGTATAATTAAAACGACATTTGTTTTACTCTTTATATTTTGTTTTGTAGACCACTTCTTTTTCATAACAAATGGCAACATCAACACCCACTCCTAAATGCTACACCACTCGCTACTTCGTCTTGGCTCCGATCCTTCATGGATCGATGTAAACTTGAAAAGAATGGGTCAAATTTCTCCGAATGGGATGCCCAACTCAAATTAGCCGCCGAAGGTGACGACAAGCTTCGTTACCTTACCGAGGCCTCTCCACCCGAACCCTCCACTAGGTCCACCGCGGCCACGAGGGAAGCCTATGAGACTTACCAAAAGGAGTCCGCCGCAATGAAAAATGTCTTAATATTTGCGATGGAGGCGGAACTCCAAAGGAGAGCCTTTAAAATGGGCAATGCTAATGAGATTTACTCCAAACTTGTGACTATGTTTTCACAAACTCCGTGGATCGTCCAATACGAGGCGGCCGCGGCATTCTTTGATCTCGACTTCAAAGAGGGCCAAAAGGTTAGCCCTCATGTGCTCAAACTCATGGAGCTTGTCGAGACCTTGAAAATTCAAAAGGTTGAAATCCCCAAAGAACTCATCGTAGATAGGATTCTACACTCCTTGTCGAAAGTCAAGGCATATGTGCAATTCCGGGTGAATTTCAACATGCAAGACAAGGACGTGTCTCTTGAGGAGTTGCACAAGTTACTTGTGCAAGCCGAGAGGGACATGGGGTTAAATGTGAACCCTCCCAAGGATGTGCTTAACATAAGCACAAAGAGTAAGGGAAGTTCAAGAAGAATGGGAGAAAGGGCAAGAAGCAAGCTCCCACATTCACCAAAGCTAAGTCTTGTGAAGCTAGCACATCCAAAGTCAAGAAGGGTCCTCTTGACAAATGCCATTATTGTAATGGCATGGGACATTGGAAGAGGAATTGTTCCAAATACCTTGGTGATATCAAAGCTGGAAAGATCACTCCAGTAGGTAAATGACTAACCTTCTTTTATGTTTCTAAATTCAACTATGGTATTATGATGCAAAGTTGTGATAATGTATCTCCCTTTTTATTGTAAATAGGGCCTCCACCAAGCAAAGACAAGGGAAAAGAAAAACAAGCATGAGAAACCAATGAGAAGCTAAGGATAGCTTTTATGGAGCTTTGTTTTTCATTGTCTTATTTTAAGTTATGTTTTAAATTTTAGAACTTTAAGTTTCCGTGTTCGACATGGAAAGGTATTTTGGATAATGGTTTGTATTTTGGATGATGGTGACTTGGTTTGCAACCCAAGTCACCCGTTTTATCATTTATCCTTATGTTCTAAAATTTCATCCTTAAATGCTTGCGTTTTGAAACATAAGATTATTCACTTAAAAGTGATCCCATAGACAATTATAATGACGGGTTTCATTATATGTCCACATGCTTAAGGCTTGTGTATGATCATTTATAAAGCGATTTTGAGTCTATGAACTCTCTTAAAGGTATGTCAACCACCAAGTACACATATGAAATCAATAACAATTAGTCAACCTATGAGGTAGTCCTCCTTATACTTCAACATCATTAATTTGTGTCTCATATGCTATCTTTGAATGCTTAGTGTATTCATTCTAAAGATAGAGTGGGAGAAAAATGAGGACACAACACACAAGGCAAGATATAATTGTGTACTTGTGTAAATGAAGATCTACGCAAGAGAGAATGATTTGAATAAAGGTATATCTATTTACATAGTATGCCAAATAGATGAGATCTATGGTCTCAAGTTAGTTCTATATGACTAAAGAGACCAAGTGTAGTAATCGTAAGAGTATATTCTCAAGATAACTACACGAGGAGACCAAAAGAAGTTTTGGATGAAAATGACTAATGCAAAGTCTTAACAAGTTTTTTGACTAAGTTCTATATGATAAATTTTGACCTAATAGTTTCAATCATGAGTTTTACTTAAGAGCCTAAATGAATCAAAGTAACATACTAGTTATGATCAAAATCAAGTTGCAAAGTTTGATATTCCGATATCTCCTATAGCCAACATTTTAACCATACAAATGTCATTCCTTAACCTCCCTATGAAATGGTTAAATCTCCTTCCAAAAGGGTATTTGCGAAGGACGTATTCTAAATATTATTTGTATTTGAATATTGACATTGCTACACATCATTATGACATGAGTGTGTTAGAGATTTAAAATCTCTTTCCGTAAGGTTGAGATAAGACCACTTCAAAATAGGCATTTTGAAAGGATATGATGGGAACATATATGGTTTTATCCTAGTAACTTGGCAAAGCAATTTATATTTATATTCTTGACAAATTTCGATTAAGAAGTCAATTTCGAAATATGTAGAATTGAGTGGGAGTTAGGAAATTCTCATGTGAAGACATAGAATTTAGTGGGAGCTATCATCCTTGAATGTATAAAACTCATTACTCATTAAAGAATGACGAGCTAATACCTTCTTTCATAAAGAAGCTTTTGAGTTTTCAATTCTGGATGAAAATGGACAATGATGAATCCAATTACATCATGAGATGTTGGATTAGTATTAAAGAGATACACATCGTATCAACATTTACATAGGTTATTCATGTGAATGAAAAATGGGATTACCATTAGCAGTCATGGTAGTTCATTGAACCTGAGAACGGTTGATCTCATGATTATTAGTAACTAATGTTTCTGCCATTAGAATAATCATGTACATGGCCAATTATGAATCATATGCATAAGAGCATGATGATTGACTTGGTGAGCCATAATAGAAGCGTCATGAATTCTCGAGTAGAATCCGATGAGCGATTTCAGTGATTGACGGATGTTCTATTGTGTGTCAAGAGTTTGCACATATTGTAGAAAATCCGAGCACATATGAGGATTTATGAGAATCCCAAATCTTTCAAGCCCAGAAAGAGAAATGAGAAGTTTTGGAAAGATACTTGGTTAAATAAGAGGTTATTCAAAACAATCTTTCCTGATAAAGCTAGGACTTGTGAGAAGTACTAAGCTAATAATCTTGTCAATTGTTACAAGATTCTACAAAACATATACCTAGTGCATTGTGTGTGGATGGAATACTTGATCGGTACAAGTTGTATTATTCATCGCAAATTCGTTCATTATGAGATGATCGATAAGAAAGTTCTTTCAAGTTAAAGAACCAAAACCAAGGTCGAGAACCTTGATGTGTGCTTGGTAAAATTCATGGTATGAGAACATGAATGTGAAGGAAATTGCAAGTGTAAGAAGTTTGAACACGTGGACACATGGGATGTTAAACTTCTATTGCAATCAATAAGTGTTTACACTTATGATAAACATCACAAGGTTGTAATATGATATTGACTACCCGAGTGTGATGTCGACACTTGTCGTTTGAGTTATTATTAACTCACCTTGAACATTGTTATATCCAAACGGGTTGTAGAGACAATTGAACCCCGTTAAAGTGAACATGGATTAACATTGTTTTTGCCCATAGTTACTTATATGAGGGGACGTCTCGAAGTGACTAGAGTGTGATGCGATTGATGGCAAGTTCAAGTGCCATAGAGTCATGTGAGATGACTAGTCGATCACATAGGCAGATTGTTAGGAACTTTCTGTCGGGCCTTATGACCGCTTATAGAGTTCTGGCAAATTTATATAGCCTGGTCGTGGCGAGAGCTACTATAGTATTCGAATGAGTCGATTCTTTTGACTAAAGACTGTTCACCTAAGATGGCACAGTTTTCGATTAACTTTGATTTGTGTTACTACGACCTTCGTAAATGGGGTCAAATGGGCATATTTTGGGTTATGATGGTGTGGCTAGTCGAAGGGAATGAGTGCGATAGAATTGTCCACCCCTTGTCAGGGTTATAACAATATCTCGGGGCCACTCGAGGAGTAATGAATCGAAATGCGTGGCCACGCTCGGATGGCATCCGAGTGGATAAATCCGGTCAATCGCTTATTCTCCGGATCGAGGAAACCACTCTCGATATGATCACTTGCAAATACGACCTGAAAGACACCTTGCATTGAGTGGGAGATAGTAATAGGACAAGAGAATTGGTGACGCACACTTGTCGAGGACAAGTGGGAGATTGTTGGAATATGTGTCCTCCGACAATAATGCGATCACGATCATGATCATGATGATCACATGTTTAAGTCTCATTAAAATGAATACAATTGGGAAGTAATTTTGTTATTGTCAACTGGTCAACATATATCGGTAATGATTGGGTGACTAGAGTTTGACATTACTTGTCGTGTGACGGTGGTGATCGATTGACCCCTAGGTCATACCTAAAGGGCAATACTCTTAATTGATTATTTAATTAATCGTATAATGTTACGAGTTAATTAAATTACTTGAAAATTGACGGACGATTTTGGAAGTAAAATTTACGTATCATATTGAAATGTGATTAAATAAGGTACAGTCTGAGTAATTGAATTGTATCATTACTCGGATGAAATAATTGTTTAATGTAGCAATTAAATTGAATGAAATGTTATAAATGCAATCGATTGTGATTTATAATTGGTAAAATATTTTGGTACTAGTAATTATGATATTACTAAAGTCGATTTTGTATGTGACGTATTTTTATTAATACGTTGATTTTTAATAAGTTAAAAATTACATAACAAATATATGTGACATGTGACATGTAACATATAGACAATTGACAAAAATAATATGGACACCATATTATGTAAAGGGCCGAAAAATTAGAAGGTGTTTAGCTAATTATAAGTTGTTTGTGATTAGTGGAAAACACAATGATTAAAAAGCAACCTAGCCATGCAAGCCTATTGTTCCTTGTGAAGAACAATTTCTCCATGCATTGGCTCACCCTAAAGCTCCTCTTACACGGTTTTGGGAAGCAAAATGTGATCATTGTTTTTCTTATAATTTTACCTAATAACACTAAAATGTTTTAGTGGGTATTCATTCTAATTCACTCATCCAAAATTAGAGTTTTAGAGAGAAATAAAAATCCTCCCTTTTATCTCTCTAAAAACCGAAATAATATAAGAGTTTATAAATATTTTGGTTCCATTTTTCTACCATTGATTAATATTATAACTAGTATTTGTAATATTAATTTAATTAAGAGAAGCCTTGGGTATAAAGCATAGGGAGAGATCTTACACTTAGATCTTTGTTCTTCCATTGGAATAGCTCAAGAACAAGAAGAGATAGGTGATCTCTCTTGTGCCCTAATAGCCGAAATCCATTTTGTAAGGACATGATTTCTCCTCTATTTATATCATTGTTTGCATGCATAAGATCCGTTTTAATTTTATGACAAATTATTTAGACATATAAGAGTATGTTAACATGTATATGAATCTACATTTCCTTCAGTGGTGGTGTTGCCGTGAGTTGTCGGGGTTTTAACAAGGTGAGTATGCTTGTGTTTGTGAGTGTTTTACGGGAGATTGGGTTGGGTGTTATGTGTTTTATTTATTTAATTAGGACGGGTTTTAAGACGGGATTTAACTAATGGTTTGAGACGGGTTTTTAATGGGTGATCGGGTTTTGACTTATTGAAACGGGTTTTTATAATTATATTATACGAGATTATAATTAACGTAATTAATTAATTAATTAATAATTAATGGAATTATTTGGATAAAGTATATAAGTAGTAATTGCTATTATTTGTATTAGGTGACGGTTTTGTTGAGGAACTTTAATTGTTGATTGGATTGCATAATTGGAATGCGTAATCGGAGTATTCGCTTGCCAGGTAGAATAATCTACTCAACTATATCTGTTTTTGTGTTTGATGGATGGATGTTATTGGAAGGATGATTGGTTTATGACTGCTTATTTAATAAAGTTAATTAAGTGATTATCATTGTTAATTGATTGGAGTTGTGTATATTTTATACGATTATATTGTGGAATGGTTTATGAGAATTGGACTGCCCCAGGCTTAGTATCTGGTGGATAACGTGAGTGGTGATTGGACTGCCCCAGGCTTAGTCTCTGGTGGATAACGTGTGTGATTAATTAGAAGGCCCCAGGCTTAGTCTCTGGTGGATAACGTGTGTGAGTATTTGGACTGCCCCAGGCTTAGTCTCTGGTGGATAACGTGGATAGTTGATGTCGAGATGTGACTTGTGAACAGTTGAGATTGGAATATTGATAGTTGTGGAAGATTGATTGTTTTAAAGTATTTTATCCTACTCAACCTCGTGGTTGACTGTGTATTCGTAAACACCTGCGGTGAACCGTTTTATGGGGAGCAGATTTGACAGGTACTAAAGATTAGCTGACTCGGGAGCATTGGGATGAGAGCTCGACTTGGACCATAGTTGAAGTATAGATCACATAGAATAGTTATATCACTTATTTAATTTCCGCTGCGAGTTGTATTTATTTTTACATTAAGTTCTAGTTGATTAAAAATTGTAAGACATATGTAATCATTAAAGTTTTTATTTAAAGTACTTTGTTGAGTTGGACTTTGTTATCTACTACCTCGGGAAACCGAGATGGTAACGCTCTCATTTACTTGGGAATGTCTAGCTAAAGGCTCCCGAATAAATGGGGGTGTTACATTGTTAGTCCAAAAAAATGGAGTGTCATGAACAATAACTATATAATTTAACAATGCAAACTGTTAGTCCAAGAAAAATGGAGTGTCATGAACCCTAACTATGAACAATGCAATCAAACAAACTTCTTAAAAGTGCTTCAAATTTGATTGAATGTTTGGTATTCCTACATTTTTTACATAAATACATTTGATTAAAATTCATACATTTGATTGAATGTTTAAAAAAATATCTACATAAACACTAACTAAATAATTTAACAATCCAAATTAATAGTCCAAAAAGAAATAGAGTGTCATGAACACTAACTAGAAACAATGCAATCAGACAAACTCCTTACAAGTGCTTCAATTTTGATTGAATGATTAAAATTCATACATATTAATGAATTGATTAAAATTCATACATTAATATTGTAGAATTACAACTACTCCTATCACTCATCACTATCACTATCACTACGAATTAAAAGAGGTTCATCATCTGAAAAAAGCATTCCGACTTCTTCCTCTTCTTCTCCATTTTCCTCTATTCTATTTTCTTCAACTTCAACTTCATTATCCTCTTCTTCTCAGACATCCCCATCATATTCCCCTTCACCCATTTCCACAACCACTTTATATTCATCTTCACTTTGTGACTCTTCCACCAAAATTGGTGAAAATGAATGATCATTGACAACCACATCCTCTTGGAAGACAATTTCGTCAACAGGAGCATCAACATGTGATCTTGCCTTGATTTTAAAAACCGCGGACCATTGATTACCTTTCTTAGTGGTTGGATAAGGAGTATAACAAACTTGGATCGATTTGAAAAGCTCCCACGAATGGGCTATGTCCACGAAATTTCTTTTTTCTCATTTACATCTAAAAGTCTGTATACCTTATGGATATTAAGTCCTTGTTGGGAATTATCAAACCAATCACATTTAAACAATATCACCCTATAAACCCTTTGCTCGGTATAATAAGCAAGCTCAATTACTTCATTTAGGGTTCCATAGTAGTCCAACCCTTCTATAGAATTCACACAAACCCCATTACTTAAGGTAGCTTTCGAAACATCAACTCTCTCCTTATAAGCTCGAAATTTATAGTCATTGATAGAATATCGTCTCCATGCCTTCACCTTGCTACTAGGACCTAATGCTAGAGCTATTATTAAAGGGTCTTTTAATCTATAAGACTATCAATAAAACAATATGTTAATTAAGATGTTATATATATATTATTCTCAATAACTAAAGATATGGACAAACAAAATGTTCATTGGTATATGTGTATAAAGCAAACGTAAAGAATCAAATGGAACGGAGGAAGTATTACTTACTTCATTTCGGAACCATTTCGGAAAACATTTGTCTTGTTTGCTCCAAACATCATCAGAGGACGTGACATCAGGAAATGTGAGTTTGATATATGTCTCAAATTCCCTATATGTACCAAAAAAATGTTTTAATTATGTATTACCTATAATTTTGATCTAATTTTATAATTAAAAATATATTTAGTAACGACGAAGTAATAACTTACTCTTCATAAAACTCTAAAAATTTTCCACAATTCCTTAGCACATAAAAATAAGCTTCTTTATACTCTTTCTCACCCAAGTACCTCTGAATACATTTCCCTGTTGTAGTTCCCATGTCATCATTGAATAACTCAGATTATTTTGAACCTAGCTCGTCATCGGAATTCACACCAACATCTAAGTCTTTCACTTTTGTGTCAATGTGACTTTCGAAATATAGGGAACAGAAATTTGCAATTTCCTCTAACAAAAAAGAATTGCATATGGAACCCTCCACCCGAGCTTTGTTGCCAATCTTTCTTCTTATATGATTTACAAATCTCTCAAATGGATACATCCATCGATATTGAACAGATCCTCCAACCTTCGCTTCATATGGTAACTGAATAGGCAAATGCTCCATGAAATTGAAAAAAAACGGGGGAAATATCTTCTCTAACTTGCATATTTTCTCCGCAATGTTTAACTCTCGACGTAGAAGTACGTAGGTCTCTAAAAAATTGGCCTATCTCGGTTATTGTATTCCAAGATCCAGTCGAGAACAACTCTTTCAAGGCAACATGGAGTAGCCGTTCCATAAAGACATGACTATCATGACTTTTCGTAGAATGCAGCACCATATTTTTGATGAGCGTGTTGTTGTCCGATCTCAAACACATTTATACCCAACTACTAGCATAGCAAGCAAGTCGGGGTCGAACCCAAAGGACGGGGGTATTTGTATTGTTCAATCTAATCGTAGTTGCGCTAAGGGTTGTCACAATTGATTGGAATTGATTGATCCTAAACTAATGAAAGCAATAAAGTAAAACAAGCAATAGAGCAAATAAAGATGTAAACAAATAATAAAGGATACTAGGATGTCATGGGATCATAAGGGAATCATGGTAAGATAGCATAAATGAGTTATATAGATGCAAGCAATTTATTATTATTGGAATTAAGTTAGTTCATGTCATATAATTCATAAGAAGATTTGGGTTCCGGAGCCAAGTCATTTGTGACTTTACAACACCTACAAGTCGACTTAATTCTTCCTATTAAACTGCATGCATGATAAACCAATTCCTAGGGAAACTTACATCTCGGAGCCGAGTCGGTTAAGACTTTACAACACCTACAAGTCGACTTGGGTTTTCTCTATTTAACAATATGCAAGGTCTAACAAGGCTTGAGTTGATTTATATCTTACAAGCCTTGTTGAAAGGATAAGAGAAACATGCTAGTTTGTCAATCAAGCATTTAGTCAAACATGATATATGCAGAAGTTGAAGAACAATAAGCACATATGAACTCATTAAGCATAAATATATCCCATGATTAACTACCCTAATCCCCCACTAGTCCTAGTTAAGTATAAACATGATTAAAGAGTGAGGAAATAAACAATAAAGAGTAAAGAGTAAAGAGATTATACCAAACTTAAGATGAACAATTGGAAACGAAATAATAATAGAAGAAAACTTGATTGATTGATGAAGAGTTGTCAATTCTCCAATAATAACCCAATAATCTTCAATTACCCAATAATAAACTTGAACAATAATTAAGGAAAGATTAATGTGTAATTTTGTGGAATGATTAAAGGATAATCTATTCTAATCTACTCTTAATCTAATCTAAGAGAGGTTTTTATCTAGGAGAGAATTGGTAATTAGCTAGGTAGTACAATGGGGTATTTATACTAAAGATTAAGTACAAGAATTAGGGTTACAAAGGGGCTTACATGACGATTAAGTCCTTAAGAGAAGATTGGTGTCTTGCAAGTCCCGCAAGGCCATGCACGTCCTAGATTGCAAGTCCCTCAAGGACACGCACGTCCTAGCTTGCAAAGAAAAGCTTGCTGCATAACAATCCGCTCGTCTCGAGTGAAAAATGCGCATCCATAGCTTCAACTCAAACGGGTTGAAAACGACCCGAGCGGGTTGAGTTGTAGTTTCCCTTTTTCTTGCTTTTAAGCCTATGATCCTTCATATAACCTTTATTCCTACATCCTTGGTCATCATTCTTGCCTCCTCTCCATACTAGTCCATCCAAGATTGTCAACAAGCTTCCGAATATGCGCGAGAGTCGGGAATTTCGTCTCATTATCTCCTTTCCTATAAAACATATAAAATGCACTAGGAAAGCAAAATAGAAAGGATTTGACGGATGAAATGGCCATAAAATGCTATATTAGTATGCAAAATTAGGTTCAATTAGGGGATTAAATGTGCGCAATTAAGAGCTACATCAAACATCCCCAAACCGAACCTTTACTCGTCCCGAGTAAAGAGGTGACTAGAACTAGACCTTTATTTAAACTATCCTACTAATATAACCAATGTGAGACAATTAGCGGGTCTCACTCCGCCCCTTCAACTCACAACAAGACATCTATGAGTTAAGATACCTTCTTGCAAGGCAAGGTGGGGCTTGCCAAAACGGCGATACATCCAAGCATTAATAACACAAGACAAGTATTGGATGCATCTACAAAAGAATAGCCACTTTCCTCATCTAAGTGGCGGAAATCATCTAAGAGGGTATAGACATTATTTCTCCAAGTTACTAAGCCTAAAAGGATATCAACAAATCACCTCCAAGTTGTGTCAAACTAGGGTACTTTTGTCCACAATCGCTAAATGCTTTTGTAAGGAGTAGGGTCCTTATGGCGTTAGAAACACTATAGGATCGCGGAATTCCCCCTCTTGCCTAGACAAGAAGAAGGGTTGTCCCCTTTCCACCATGCAACAAATAAGATCAATGGATAAAAGGGATCAAGATGTTTTTGAGTTACACATTTGTAGTTTGCCTTTTGATTCATTTTCCCCCCAATTTCTTGTGACTTTTTGATAATTGAAGAACATTTCTTGCCATTTTTTATGTTTGGCATTTTGATACTTGGTAATTTTTCGATTTTTGCATTTTTGAACATTTTTCAAAGTAACCCCATTTTTAACAAGAGTACTTTTATTAAAGCATAGGAGTCTATTTTTGCTCCTCTTTTAATTGATGCAATTTGCAAACTTTTGACATTGATAACTTTGACTCAATTTGGTGATTTTTGTGCCCATTCCCTTTTTATTGACAAAATATGATGTTAGAAGTGTAAGAACGGTTGCATGGCTTCAAAGGTTACCTTGGAATAAACGGTAGCCAATGAGCTTGTTAGATTCATTAATTCCATTACTTAACATATTCATATATGTGACATTTTAATTCAGTCATAAAATTAAAACTAGATCTTATGCATGCAAACTAAATAACAAGAGATGAGAAAATCGTTTTCTCACCATCAAAAATTCGGCCAAATGGGCACAAATGAAGGTCTCCTACCTTCATTTGTTCTTGAGCTAGAAAATACATTAGGATGATCATCCATGACTTCAAATAGAAGCCCTCCAATAAGTAGCACCCAAGACTATCCCAAAATCCCACAAAATAATATGTACTAGATATTTGTAATGTGGTTTACCTTAAAATCGATTACTAATACTCATATACTACTACTAGTATTATTAGTGATTGATTTTTATAAATTAGATTCATAGAAATAATTTTTATGAAGAACAAGAGAGAGAGAGTGTTGTGTTTTTCATAAAACATGAGAGAATGAATAAAATTGAGAAAAATCTCTCAATTGTTAAATGTAAAAACCGGTGGGTGGGGGGGGGGGGGGGATTTTAGGACCTTTTTTTCTTTTTCCTTTTTGTCTTCACAAGACTAATTAGTGTAAGCCTTTGTCATAGTCAAGTCACTATCAAATGTCATAGACAAATGAATAAGACAAATGAATAAGAAAAAACTTCTAAAATTGCCCACCAATTTTCGGTTATCATGTGTAATATGGAGTCCATTTTATTTTTGTCAATTGTACAATTGTATGTCATGTGACATGTGACATGTCTTATGTCATGTTTTAATTTAAAATGCATATTTAACAAATTAAATATCATTTACAAATTAAATAAATCACATTTAACAAATTGACTAATAATTCAAAATTACTTTCACATAAAATGGCCATTTAAATACTAGTTAGTATAATTCACAACATCTTGTAATTATAACTAACTTATCATTCTCATCTCGCATGTTTCGCAAACACCGATTAATTTTAGTAATATAACTTCTTAAATTACTAAATAAAATCTTATTTCATCACATTATAATAAGATGTCATTTTCTCTCTTATGATAATAATTTGTTCAATTTTAAGGAATTAATTAATCTGTATCGACATACAATTTATTAACCTTTTTCAATTAAGGGAATCGTCCTTTAGGTGTGACCTCAAGGGATCAACTGATCACCACCGTCGCACGACAGTAATGTCAAACTCTAGCCAGCCAATCATTACCGATATGTGTGGACCAGTTGACTATATATGTAATATATTATCCCTTTCGTATTCTTGTTATGAGATTTAAATATGTGATCAATATGATCGACAATTGTGATCGCATTATTGTCGGAGACACTTACTCCAACAATCTCCCACTTGTCCTCGACAAGTGTGCGCCACCAATTCTCTTGTCCTATTACTATCTCCCACTCAATGCAAGGTGTCTTTCGGGTCGTACTTGCAAGTGATCATATCGAGAGTGGTTTCCTCGATCTGGAGAATAACTGATTTGACCGGAATTATCTACCATAGATACCTTCCGAGCGTGGCCACGCATTTCCAGTTCATTACTCCTTGAGTGGCCCTGAGATATTGTTTTAACCCTGACAAAGGGGTGGACAATTCCTATCGCACTATTCCCTTCGACTAGCCACAACCATCATAACCCAAAATATGCCCATTTGACCCCATTTACGAAGGTCGTAGTAACATAAATCAAAGCTAATCTGAAACTGTGCCATCTTAGGCAAACAGTCTTTAGTCAAAAGATTCGACTCATTAGAATACTATAGTAGCTCTCGCCACGACCAGGCTATATAAATTTGCCAGAACTCTATAAGCGGTCACTGCCCGACAAAGTGTTCTTAATATCTGCCTATGTGATCGACTAGTCATCTCACATGACTGTATGGCACTGAACTTGCCATCAATCGCATCACACTCTAGTCACTTCGAGACGTCACCTCATACAAGTGACTATGGGCGAATACTATGTTAATCCGGGTTCACTTTAACGGGGTTCAATATCGTCATACAACCCGTTTGGATGTAACAAAGTATAATAAAAGAGTTTTAAAGTAAAACTCGAACGACAAATGCGATTATCACATATGAATAGTCAATGCCTGATTATTATTTCATATTCTATAATCTAATTTGATCTTGTATGTAGTTGTTCATCTCAATCCAATTGAAATGACATGACTCATCATGTTAAGCCTATGAATAGGCATTATAAGTACGTCTTAGCAACTCCCTGCTCAACCTTGCTACATACTTGTTTTCCTTTCGTAATGTATACATTTGCATTACAAAACTTTCTGAGTACGTGTCTAGATCCAATCTAGACATAGGCTTTCTTGCCTTAAAATAGCTCCCACTGTTTTCACAGTGTGCGGGACTCATCCCTCTTGCACATCCCATGATTGCAAGTGTACTCAATTTCCGTAGTAAATATTTCTCATTGTTCTTTATTGCCTAGAACGATTCTAGAAAATCTATTTCTTAAATAACATAGCCACAATGGTATCTTAACCATCCTGATGTGTTTTGATTATGGTTTTGTCGGAAACCATGCGCAATCTCAATTGTCAATTGTCATTTGTGTAACACCCTTACACAAAATTGCATCAAAAAACACTTTGCTTTACATCCTTAATGCTTTTGCAAGCACTTAAGGGTAATCTTTATGGCTTACTTGGTAAATATTACTTAAATTCGATTTGAAACAATTCATCATACTCAAAGTATATGAAGTGTTATACATCATTTCCTATTTAATTGATTCGGCAGCGGAAGCAAATGGAATCAATCAAATATGTTCAATTCGATTGAACTAGTCATGAATCTTATCAACATAAGACTCCTTATTTGACATTAATATCATGTATATTTATCTCCATAAATCCGGATATTAAAGATGTACTATATTTCTCCAAAGTCTTAAATCATTCGCAATGATCAATATGTCATCCACATATAAGACTAATGAAAATTTCCGTAACTCCCACTAAACTCCATGTATAAACACAACTTCTCGACTTATCGAGAAAAGTTTTATAACATGATGAAAACATTTATTCCAACTCATTGATGTCCTACTTAAGACCTGATGGAAATGTAGATTCATATACATATTTAACATACTCATATATGTCTAAAATTTGTCATAAAATTAAAACGGATTTTATGCATGCAAACATCAATATAAATAGAGGAGAAATCATGTCCTTACTTTGATGATTTCGGTTTAGAGGGCACAAGAGAGATCACCTTTCTCTCTTGTTCTTGAGCTTATCCTTATGGAAGAACAAAGATCTAAGTATAAGATCTCTCCCTAAGCTTTATACCCAAGGCTTTCACTTAATCTAATTAATATTATTTGATCTAGTATAATATTAATCTTGTGAAAATTGAACCAAAAATAAATATAAAACTCTTATATATTTCGGTTATTATTAGAGAGGAAGAGAGGATTTTATCTCACTAGAAATCTCTATATTTGATGATGGAATTAGAATGAATACACACTAAAACATTTTAGTGTTATTAGGTGAAAATTATAGGAAAAACAATGATGGCATTGTGCTTCTCCAAACCGTGTAAGAGGAGGACATAAGGGGAGCCAATGCATGGAGAAATTGTTCTTCACAAGGAACAATAGGCTTGCATGGCTAGGCTTGCTTTTAATCATTGTGTTTTCCACTAATTACAATCAACATATAATTAGCACATAAACCCTCTAATTTTCGGCCCACTTGGTAATATGGATTCCATATTATTTTTTGTCAATTGTCAATATGTCACATGTCATATGTGACATAAATTTGTTATGTATTTTAACATATTAAAAATCAACGTATTAATAAAAATACGTCACATACAAAAATTGACTTAGTAATTCCATAATCACTTGTGCCAAAATATTTTACCATTTATAAATCACAACAGATTGTATTTATAATAATTCATTCGATTTCGATTGTTTATTTAAACAATTTATTTCATCCGAGTAATTATACAATTTGATTACTCAGACCGTATCTCATTTAATCACATTTCAATTTGATACGTAAATTATACTTCCAAAATCGTCCGTCAATTTTCAAGTAATTTAATTAACTCGCAACATTATACGATTAATTAAATAATCAATTAAGAGTATTGCCCTTTAGGTATGACCTAGGGGTCAACTGATCACCACCGTCACACGACAGTAATGTCAAACTCTAGTCACCAATCATTACCGATATATGTTGACCATTGACATAACAATATTACTTCCCAATTGTATTCATTTTAATGAGACTTAAACATGTGATCATCATGATCAACAGTCGTGATCGCATTATTGTCGGAGGACACATATTCCAACAATCTCCCACTTGTCCTCGACAAGTGTGCGTCACCAATTCTCTTGTCCTATTACTATCTCCCACTCAATGCAAGGTGTCTTTCAGGTCGTACTTGCAAGTGATCATATCGAGAGTGGTTTCCTCGATCTGGAGAATAACTGATTGACCGGATTTATCCACTCTGGATACCATCCGAGCGTGGCCACGCATTTCCAGTTCATTACTCCTCGAGTGGCCCTGAGATATTGTTTTAACCCTGACTAGGGGTGGACAATTCCTATTGCACTCATTCCCTTCGACTAGCCACAACCATCATTGATGCGACCATAATTGGCGCATATTTAGCCCCCGAATTACCATTGTTTCTATGCTTTTTAGTGCCTATTTGGGTCATTTCTTATCTTTAGTTCTTTGTTTTGCATATTCTTTGAGATTTTGATCCCTTGGTAGGAAAGGAGTAAGAATCTTGCATTTTCATGGCAAAACAAGGCTAAATTGATCATATTCAATGACCAAGCATCAAGGAGAGACAAGACTAGAAGGCCTTTGTACATAGCATAGTAGAAGAGCATTGTTGAGAAAAGGATCCTTGAGTCCCCAAGGAAATCCCCAAGGAATTCATGAAGAAAAGGGAAGAAAAAGAAGAAGGAAAGCTGCTGAACTACAATCCGAACGGATTGTAGAGAATCCGTCCGTCCTCGCCCGATCCGAGCGTCCTCACCAGAATCCGCTCGGATTGCCCATGCCCGATCCGTGCGTCTTGTTCCTTGACCCGCTCGGATTGTCCATCCCAGATCCGGCCGTCCCGACTCCCAGGCCGCTCGGATCACAAAGACAAAGATAGTTTCGTTCTCCAAGCTACGAAATGGAGAAGCCCTTCTCTCGGACAATCCGGAGGCTCCTTGCTCAACTTAAAAAGTGTAATTACTAGTTTAGCCCTTAGTTAACCCTAATGCATCCTCCCTAATTTTCACTATAAATACCCCATTAGTCTAATTAGAGGAGCATGTTCTTCTTATCAATAATTAGTGTAGTTAATATTAATCAAATCTCTCTTCAATATTGTAATCAAATATTAATCAAGTTTTAATCCAAGTTTTAGTTCCTTAATCTCTCTCTTGTTCTTACTTTATTTTGGGTAATTGAAGATTATTTGGGTTATTATTGGGAGATTGACAACCTCTCAATCTAGGATTCAAGTACTTCTATTATTCTTGCTTTATTATTGGAATCATTAGTAGGTATAATCTCTTAATCCCTTTTTAATTATTGCTAATTACTTTCATTTATTCATCATGTTTCATTATGTTAGTATGATTGACAACCTTTCTAGCATGATCAATATGATAATGAGTGAGTAGTCTCTTAGCTAGGGTTTAATGGGTGATTAGGGAAACCAACATGGGGAATGATTCATGCTTAAATTAATATGCTTTCATATCTTATTTGCTTGCTTGTTTTGATCTTAATGCATGCACATGTTATATTTGATGAAATGCTAAGCCTATGAATCCTTGCATTTACTATCATCTTCTATCCTTTCAACTTGACTTGTAAGACATAACCCAACTCGAGTCTTGTTAGACCATGCATGTGTTAAGTAGGGAAGATTAAGTCGACTTGTAGGTGTTGTACAATCCAAGAGATTCGGCTCCGGGACCCAAACTTTCCTAGGATTGTAAGATATAACCCAACTCAATCCATCACAACAATAATTGCTTGCTTATAATTTGAGAACATGTTTGTATGATCATATCCCATGATTCCCTTATAAACCCATGACACCCTAGTGCTTTTAATCAATTGTTTACACCCTTATTTCATTTACCTTGTTAGTTTATTTTCATTGCTATTTTAGTTTAGTAACCTTCTACATCAACCCAATTTGTGACACCCCTAGACACCGCTAGTTACAATAGAATCTTCATTTCAATACCCGTCCCTTGGGATCCGACCTTTACTTGCCTCTTTACTAATTGTAGAGTTGTTTGTGAAGTATAAATTGTGTTTTGTATCGACCATTGACCAACGACCACATATGCTTAATTGTGAACACCAAATGGCTCCGATCAAAAATGGCGCCGTTCTTGACTACGGTGTTTAATTGATTTAAGATTTCTTTTATTGTTTTTAGTTGTGTCTTTTTCACCTTGGGAAGTAAAACTCCTCAAGGTTTGTTCTAATTATTTTCTAGTTGTTTGATATTTTGCATGTCTAGAAGGCTACAAAGAGATTTGTTACCTTTTGACCGTGAAATCGAAAGAACCTTGACGAATAATAGGAGACTTGTTAGGAGGAATTTGGGAGGTGTTGGTGAAGTTGTTCAACCCACTAGTGAGTTTGTCAATCCTTTCGCAATAGAAGGAGAAGAGAACCCATTAAACAATACCACACAAAATCCACCTACAATGCCTAAATTCTCGTCACACTCTATACCCACCGAGGAGGATCTACCAAATGGTACTCCTACCCCACAACATCTTACCGGAAACTTTATTGCCAAGTCCGCCTTCATCCAACTAGTTGAGAGGAGCCAATTCGGGGGAATGCCTAGTGAGGACCCTCATTCTCATATGGAAACATTTTGTGATTATTGTGAAGCTATCTCTCAAACGGGCGTGACTCAAGACCAAATAAGATGGGTCTTATTTCCTTTTTCGTTAATCGGCACCGCAAAGCAATGGTTGAAGGGCCTTGATAAGGCCACCCTTGGAATAGATTCTTGGAAGAAGTTAGCTCTAGCTTTCTACAAAAAATTCTACCCACCGGAAAAGGCAAATATGCTAAGAGCTCAAATTACGGGTTTTAAGCAAAGGGATGAAGAGTCTTTGTATGAAGCTTGGGAGCGGTTCAAAGGTATTTGTCGCTCATGTCCTCACCATGGACTTAGCGAATGGTTTTTAGTGCAACAATTTTGGAATGGTTTATATGAAGATTCAAGGAACATTCTCAATATGGGATCAAATGGAATGTTCACCGAAGTTGATGACAATCAAACATGGAACAAGATTGAGGAAATGGCGGTCCATAATTCGCAATATAGTAGGCCTCGCAAGGCTACTAGAGGAAAGTATGAAGTGGACACCGTTACTCAATTGGGTGCTCAACTTAGTGCTCACATTGACACAATCAACTTGAAGTTTGAACAAGCTATGGCTAGACTTGAGGAAAGCTCAAAATCATCAAAGCATCATGTCAATGCCATGACGGCATCCTCATCAATCCCAAGCGGGATATGTGAGAATTGTGGAACCTTGGGTCATGACTCAAGTGAATGTAGGGGAACAACCGAACAAGTCAATGCTTTCCAAGCTTACAAAAGTGGTACCCCTTATTCAAATTTTTACAATGAAAACACCAAGTTCCATCCAAATCTCTCATACAAAAGCCAAAATGTCCAAAACCCTCAAACTACATACACTCCACCACCCATGAGAAATCAAAATCAAAGACCCTTTTTCAATCAAAACCAAGGTTACCAAAATCAAAATCCATACAATCACCACAATGACCAAAGTTTTGATGTCCAAAAAGCGGTCATTCAAATGCAAAAGAATCAACAAGAATTTTTCACCCAAATGCAAAAGGATAGCCAAGCAAAGGATACCACCATCAACAACATTCTAGCTCACACCAAGATGTTGGAAACACAATTGACCCAACTAGCATCTTCGAGCTCACAAAGACAAAAGGGGCAATTACCACCTCAAGGTAATCCCCCTAGACATGAAACGGTTAGTGCCATTCACTTGAGAAGTGGTACAAGGTATGAAGCACCGAAGGAGCAAGTTGAGGATGAAGTTGTGAGAGCTAGTGAGAATGAAGTTGTGGTGCAAGGTCCCAAAGAAGGGGAATCATCAAAAGAAGAAAGTTCAAAGAAAAATGAAGACAAAACCAAAGAAAAGGAGCCCATTGTGATTAGACTTCCTTTTCCAAGTCGTCAAGCCAAGCCCAAATTTGATGATCAACTTGGAAAGTTCATGGAAATTGTGAAGAACTTAGAAGTCTCAATTCCTTTCACGGAATTAATCAATCACGTTCCGGCATATGCAAAGTACATGAAAGATATCCTCACAAAGAAGAAGTCAATCCGGAAACTTGAGACTATCGCCTTTACTAAGGTGAGTAGTGCAATTCTTCAAGGGAGTTCACCTCCAAAGTTAAAGGATCCGGGAAGCTTCTCAATACCGTGTACCATTGGCGACACAACGATCAACAAAGCCTTATGTGATCTAGGGGCTAGTGTGAGTGTCATGCCGTACTCGGTAAGTAAAAGGTTGGGAATGGGAGAGCTTAAATGTACCAATATCACTCTTCAAATGGCCGATAGATCGACAAAGACACCGCTAGGGATATGGGAAGATGTCCCCGTGCGAATTGGGAAGTTTTTCATCCCGGTGGACTTTGTCATTGTTGATATGGAGGAAGATTCCAACATTCCAATCATCTTAGGAAGACCTTTCCTACACACACGGTGCGGTGATTGATGTGAAGCATGGAGAGCTCACTCTAGAAGTGGGAGATGAAAGCATAACTTTTAATCTTGACAAGACCATGAGAGCTCCTCGTTTGCATGAGCCATGTTTCATGATTGATCATTATAGCCGAAAAGATGAGAAGAAGAAATCGGAACTCCAATGGAGGAAGAAAGTTGAAGATGCTCCATTCAAAGAGCAAGTGAATTGTAAAAAGGAGAGCTTGCAAAGCTCATCAAGATCAACCAAGGAAGAAGATGATGGCCTCATTGGCCAAGAGAAGAAATTGGGAGAGTTGTCTCCATCCAAGCAAGAGATTTTCAATGATCAACTCAATGAAGTTTGTGGTCTTTGGGACGACGAATTTGAAGGGATCTTTAATCCCTACATTGGGCATGCCATCGATCATGATCAACAACAAGGGCCACGGTCTATTGAGGACCTCTACCACAACAATGAACAAGCTTTTAATTACTTCTTCGAGGTGTTGAGCAACATCAACAACACCTTGAACATGCCCCCTTGACATCTCATCAAGAATGAGAGTTTGGTGGAGTCCTCCCTAAACCACCACTTGTAAATATTTCTAACTCCCTAACTTACATTTAATTTTTGCATTGCATTTTTGTCATTTTTGGATTTATTTTTACTTTGATCAAAATAATTGTCATGAAAAGAGAGAAGTGAGGGAGGGACTAATGATTTTAATTGATGTGTAGTGCTTTACCTTAGTGTGGGGATGGCAATTGCCTAGGCTATTCATGCCTTAGTAGTGCCCCCGCAATGAAGAACACAAGATTTGAAAGAAAGAAAGAATGATAAGGGAATGCGTTGGTGCACGGATGGAATCAATCCGTGTACACAAGGACCAATCCGAGCGGATTCTGAGAATCCGCCCGTCTGCGAGAGGATCCGAGCGTCCTGCTGAGAAGACGCCCGTCTTGGGCTGGGCTGAAAACTGCAAATTCTTGACTGTTGAAGAATCCGAGCGGATTTCTGGAAAGACGCCCGTCTCTCAGAATCCGTCCGTCTTGTGATCAATCCGCCCGTCTTGCAGCTGAAGAAAAACAAAGAAAAATCTCTGGATAAGAATCCGTCCGTCCTGAATGAAATCCGCCCGTCTCATCCAAAAAGAATCCGAACGGATTCTCCAGAATCCGCCCGTCTCTAGGCGGGATTTTTGAAAATTTGAAGCTGAAGAATCCGAGCGGATTGCGCCTAATCCGCACGGATTGTCCCTGCAATTCGAAAATGTCGAGTTCTTTAAAAACCCACCCCACCTTCATTCATTCATTCATTCACTCATAAACACTACCCATAACATCAAAACCCTCATCCTCTCCATCTCAAAAACAAAAACCCTCAACAAAACTCACCAAAATCAAATCAAACCATCTTTCAAATAACAAATCAATCACTCCATCTTCATTAATAATCAAAACCAAGCACAAAATCTTCACCTTTGAATTGATTTTTGTTCTCATAAAGGCAAAGCCTTTCACTTTTAAAATCGATTTGGGCATTCTACAAATTGAAGATTTTTGATCTTTCTCTTGGTTAGCTCATCAAATGGCAAGAACAAAGGGAGCAACAAAAGCAAAGGCAAAGGCAACAAGGGCACCAAAGACTACAACTCTCTCTCAAAGGCAAAAAGCTCTACAAATGAAGAAAACCTTGGCAATGGTGGTATCAACACCAAGCTTGGAAGTGCAACCACCTCAACAAATTCCTATGGAAGCATCGCCCTCTACTCCGGTAATTAATCAACTCTTGCATTATCCGGAGGTAACATTCATTTCCGACTCCCATAGAAATACATTTGTCAAGTTTGCTATGAGACAAATTCAATCCACCAAATTCATATGCCAAGATGCTTTAGAGAAGTTGGGTGTTCTTGAACAAACAAGAGTCTTTTTCAATGCCATGGGTTTAAAGAAATTGTTTGAAATGGAGGAAGTAACATACCCCTCCCTTGTCTTGGAATTCTTAAGTTCTTTAAAAGTGACAAAAGTTGAGAATAGGGAAAATATTGAGTTTCGTCTAGCTAACACTAGTAGACGCATTTCCTTTCCGGAATTGGGTGCAATTTTGGGTCTTAGCGATGAACATAAATTCTATAAGCAATATGGGAAGTATGATCCCGAGCCTCTTTGGGAGGCAATCTCCGGGAAGAAATTTGAAGATTTTAAAGCTTGTCGTGCTCTTTTGGTCCATCATCCGGGCATAAGAATATGGCACAAAGTTGTGGGAAATACCATAATTGCTAGGAAAGACACCAATCATTTCACGGGACTCGATTTTATTCTCCTTGAATCAACTTTGAATATTGGAAGAATTCACACCAAGCCTTACAATTCTTTGAGGCTATTGGTTGATAGATGGCTCCATATAGATAGTGGGAAGAAGGGTCAAACCGTAATTGTTAATGGCGGCCTTGTCACGGTCCTAGCCAAGCACTTTGATCCTAATTTCAATAAGGATAGCAAGTACAAGGCTAAGGATGGTGGCCATCTCATTGATATGTCCACCTTGATTAACAAGTTTAAGTGGGTTGTTCACAATTCCCTTGATACCAAGTATGGGTGGCTTACAAGTGAGGCTCGATCATTCACTTTACCCGCAAAGATTTGCCGTCTTAGTGTCCACCGGACCAACTATTTACTTCCCCTATCCGAAGAAGCCGAGTACATCATTCAACAACAAAAGGGTGATCATGAAACCCCCTCCTCTTCCATTGTTATACCACCTTACCCCTATGATTATGAAGAGTTCAAACCACAAGGAGTTGAAATTGGGAAAGATTATGTCACTCTTCTAATGCAAGCCATGCACAAGCAAGCTTATGAAGATCGGAAGAATGCTTATTTGGCTCAATATCCTCCCCTCCTACATCTAGCTAGGCAAGGACTCCTTGATCCATCTTGTCCTTTGCCTAGTTGGGCGGATAGAGAAGCCTTGTTTCCGGGTGCATCTAGGGAAGTGGTGGAAGACAATGAGGCTGTTGGAAATGATGAGGAGATTGATGATAATATTGAGGAAGAAGCAAGTGGAGATGAAGAAAGAGATGGAGATGGTGAAGATGGTGATGAGGAAGATGATGATGAAGAAAGCAAAGAAGAAAGTGCCAAGGAAAGTGGCAATGTGACCACTTCTCATGAGGGAAGTGATGATGATAGTAGCATGATGGAAGACTAGCCTTGGAGATTCCTACTCTCCCACGGTTTGTCTATATCTCTTTGTATTTTATTTCATTTTGATCATTGTTGGTTTAGTCCTAGCAACATCAAAGGACTCACACCTCGGTTCCTTTGAGGTGTTCTTTATTGTTCCCACTTTTGTAAAATCCAAAATGACAATTTAGTCTCATGCATAGCATAGCATGTGCATGAACTCCCCCATGCTTTGACATTAGCAATAGTGTCTTGCTTGGTTTGGGGAAGTTAATGCATACGCAACAGGAGGTAATTTAAATTATCCTCTCCGTCATAACAAAAACCATGCATCATGTAGTATAGTTTAGTGTAGAATTGCATTTAGTATAGAAAATCATGCATCATCCTTGCATAATTTCCATCATTTTGGCCATTGAGGACAATGCCCATATTAGTGTGGGGATGGGAATTCTAACTCTTAACTTTTATTCAAAAACCATAAAAATTGAAAAATTTCAAAAAAATTTAAAAATTTGAAAAATTGAAAAAACCAAAAACAAGTTCATTTCCTTTGTATATATTGTCTTGTATATATTGTGTTTGTTTCATCCTTGTTCACTTTGATTGACTACGCCACATCCGAGACATGAGGATATTGAAGACCGCATGGTATGATCTTTCCAATCTCCTTTTTCCTCTTTATGTTAATGACTATGTGGCTTTATTTTGATTGATGCGGTATAACAATGTGAACTTAGGACTTGCATTTAGTTTACATGTCATACTAGTTGGTAGAATCATTTGCATTAGGATGTTTATATGTTAGTTGCATCATGGCATGTAGTTTGCATGTTAGAAAAATTTTGTGAAACCGTCTACTTGGGAAGCTTGACAAGTGTATATAGGCCCTAGTAGATGCTTTTTATTCTTAAGACTTTGCTTGTTAGAATACTTGTAAAACACCCTAGGATGTGTCATGCTAGTATCCTTTGACCCATGGATTAAGGCCGAGTCAAGAGTACCTTGTGGTGTGATAACTCCTTGGCTACCGTTTATTCCAAGGTGACCCTTGAAACCATGCATACTTCTATCATTCATCCATGTTCTACCACATTTTTGTCATCAAAGGGAATGGGCACAAAAAGAAAATCAATTTGAGTTCAATGAAACGAAAAGAAAAGAAAAAGTTTGCAAAAATGCATCAAAAGAAAAGAGGAGTAGCAAAAATAGAACTCCTAAAGCTTCAAATACAAGGCACCCTCGTTACTAATTGGGGTGACTTTGAAAATGTTCAAAAAGAAAATGCAAAAAAAGTTGTCAAGTATTGAAATGCCAAAAATCAAAAAGAAATGGCAAGAAAGTGTTCTCAAAAAGTCAAATGCCAAAGAAATTTGGGGGGAAAACAAAAACAAAAGCAAACTCCCAAAATGAAACTCAAACATCTATCGATCCCTTTATCCATCATATCCATTTTTGTGCATGGTAGAGAGGGGACGACCCTTCTTCTTGTCTAGGCAAGAGGGGGAATTCCGCGATCCTCCAGTGTTTCTAACACCATAGGGAGTCTACTCTTGACAAAAGCATTTAACGATTGAGGACAAAGGTACCCTAGCTTGACACAACTTGGAGGTGATTTATTGGTATCCTTCTAGGCTTAGTAGTTTGAACAAATTGCATCTATGAAGGATTGTGTACCCTTGAATTGCTTCCCTTGTAGATAATTTCCGCCACTTAGATGAGGAAAGTGGCTATTCTTTTGTAGATGCATCCATTACTTGATTTTGTGTGCTTAATGATTGGATGTGTCGCCATTTTGGCAAGACCCACCTTGCCTTGCAAGAAGGCATCCTACCTCATGGTTGTCTTGTTGTGAGTTGAAGGGGCGGAGTGAGACCCGCTAATTGTCTCATATCGGCTATTATTATTAGGTTAGGTTAGTATTGGTCCTAGTCTTTGTCACCTCTTTACTCGGGACGAGCAAAGGTTCGGTTTGGGGATATTTGATGCGACCATAATTGGCGCATATTTAGCCCCCGAATTACCATTGTTTCTATGCTTTTTAGTGCCTATTTGGGTCATTTCTTATCTTTAGTTCTTTGTTTTGCATATTCTTTGAGATTTTGATCCCTTGGTAGGAAAGGAGTAAGAATCTTGCATTTTCATGGCAAAACAAGGCTAAATTGATCATATTCAATGACCAAGCATCAAGGAGAGACAAGACTAGAAGGCCTTTGTACATAGCATAGTAGAAGAGCATTGTTGAGAAAAGGATCCTTGAGTCCCCAAGGAAATCCCCAAGGAATTCATGAAGAAAAGGGAAGAAAAAGAAGAAGGAAAGCTGCTGAACTACAATCCGAACGGATTGTAGAGAATCCGTCCGTCCTCGCTAGTCCGAGCGTCCTCACCAGGAATCCGCTCGGATTGCCCATGCCCAGTCCGTGCGTCTTGTTCCTTGACCCGCTCGGATTGTCCATCCCAGATCCGGCCGTCCCGACTCCCAGCCGCTCGGATCACAGCACAGCATAGTTTCGTTCTCCAAGCTACGAAATGGAGAAGCCCTTCTCTCGGACAATCCCGGAGGCTCCTTGCTCAACTTAAAAAGTGTAATTACTAGTTTAGCCCTTAGTTAACCCTAATGCATCCTCCCTAATTTTCACTATAAATACCCCATTAGTCTAATTAGAGGAGCATGTTCTTCTTATCAATAATTAGTGTAGTTAATATTAATCAAATCTCTCTTCAATATTGTAATCAAATATTAATCAAGTTTTAATCCAAGTTTTAGTTCCTTAATCTCTCTCTTGTTCTTACTTTATTTTGGGTAATTGAAGATTATTTGGGTTATTATTGGGAGATTGACAACCTCTCAATCTAGGATTCAAGTACTTCTATTATTCTTGCTTTATTATTGGAATCATTAGTAGGTATAATCTCTTAATCCCTTTTTAATTATTGCTAATTACTTTCATTTATTCATCATGTTTCATTATGTTAGTATGATTGACAACCTTTCTAGCATGATCAATATGATAATGAGTGAGTAGTCTCTTAGCTAGGGTTTAATGGGTGATTAGGGAAACCAACATGGGGAATGATTCATGCTTAAATTAATATGCTTTCATATCTTATTTGCTTGCTTGTTTTGATCTTAATGCATGCACATGTTATATTTGATGAAATGCTAAGCCTATGAATCCTTGCATTTACTATCATCTTCTATCCTTTCAACTTGACTTGTAAGACATAACCCAACTCGAGTCTTGTTAGACCATGCATGTGTTAAGTAGGGAAGATTAAGTCGACTTATAGGTGTTGTACAATCCAAGAGATTCGGCTCCGGGACCCAAACTTTCCTAGGATTGTAAGATATAACCCAACTCAATCCATCACAACAATAATTGCTTGCTTATAATTTGAGAACATGTTTGTATGATCATATCCCATGATTCCCTTATAAACCCATGACACCCTAGTGCTTTTAATCAATTGTTTACACCCTTATTTCATTTACCTTGTTAGTTTATTTTCATTGCTATTTTAGTTTAGTAACCTTCTACATCAACCCAATTTGTGACACCCCTAGACACCGCTAGTTACAATAGAATCTTCATTTCAATACCCGTCCCTTGGGATCCGACCTTTACTTGCCTCTTTACTAATTGTAGAGTTGTTTGTGAAGTATAAATTGTGTTTTGTATCGACCATTGACCAACGACCACATATGCTTAATTGTGAACACCAAATGGCTCCGATCAATCATAACCCAAAATATGCCCATTTGACCCCATTTACGAAGGTCGTAGTAACACAAATCAAAGTTAATCTGAAACTGTGCCATCATAGGAGAATAGTCTTTAGTCAAAAGAATCGACTCATTTGAATACTATAGTAGCTCTCGCCACGACCAGGCTATATAAATTTGCCAGAACTCTATAAGCGGTCATTAGGCCCGACAAAATGTTCCTAACATCCTGCCTATGTGATCGACTAGTCATCTCACATGACTCTATGGCACTTGAACTTGCCATCAATCGCCTCACACTCTAGTCACTTCGAGACGTCACCTCATACAAGTGACTATGGGCAAATACAATGTTAATCCGTGTTCACTTTAACGGGGTTCAATTGTCACTACAACCCGTTTGGATGTAACAAAGTATAAAAGGAGTTTTTAAAGGAAAAACTCGAACGACAAATGCGATTATCACATATGAATAGTCAATGCCTGATTACTATTTCATATTCTATAATCTAATTTGATCTTGCATGTAGTGATTAATTTCAATTCAATTGAAATGACATGACTCATCATGTTTAGCCTTTGAGAAGGCTTTGGTTAGTAGGTTTTATCAACTTCTTGTACCTTACTCAACCTTACTACATACTCGGTTTCCTTTGTAATGTATACATTTGCATCACAAAACTTTCTGAGTACGTGTCGAGATCCAATCAAGACATAGGCCCTCTTAGCCTAAGAATAGCTCCCACTGGTTTCACAGTGTGCGGGACTCATCCTCTTGCACATCTCATGATTGCAAGTGTACTCAATTTCCGTTATAAATATCTCTCATTGTTCTTTATTGCCTAGAACGATTCTAGAAAATCTACTTCTTAATTAACATAGCTACAATGGTATCTTAACCATCCTGATGTGTTTTGATTATGGTTTTGTCAGAAACCATGCACAACCTCAATTGTCAATTGTCACTTGTGTAACACACTTACACAAAATTGCATCATAAACACTTTGCTTTACTTCCTTAATGCTTCTGCAAGCACTTAAGGGTAATCTTTATATACTAGGTAAAGATTACTTAAATTCGATTTTGAAAACAATTCATCATACTCAAAGTATATGAAGTGTTATACATCATTACTCATTTAATTGATCCGGCAGCGGAAGCAAATGGAATCAATTAAGTACGTTCAATTTAATTGAACTAGTCATGAATCTTATCAACATAAGACTTCTTACTGACGCTAATATCATGTGGATTTATCTTCATAAATCCGGATATTCAAGATGTATTATAATACTCCAAAAGTCTTAAATCATTCGTGATGATCAATATGTCATCCACATATCGGACTAATTAAAATTTCCGTAACTCCCACTAAACTCCATGTATAAACACAACTTCTCGAGTTATCGAGAAATGTTTTATCACATGATCAAAATGTTGATTCTAACTCATTGATGTCCTACTTAAGACCCTCTCTTAAGTTTCACATTATCTTAGGATTGCAAGAATCTACTAAACTCAAGACATGTATTGAATACATTCCTTCTATTGAAGAAGTGGGTTTTAGATTCACTTGCTATGTATTTCATAACCTCATAATGAAACACAATCCCTAAGAAGATCCAAATAGACTTAAGCATTTCAATTAGTGCAAAACCCTTTGTCACTAATCAACCAATCTTGCTATGAAATCTCTCTTTATTAGTGCAAAACCCTTTGCAACTAATCAAGCCTTTTTTATTTCGGATTTTCATGGCTCTAAGCCTTATATTGAGTTGTGACTTAAACACTCTTATGTAAGTCATATGTTCATTACTTTCTAGAAGTAATCAATTTGAATCAAACGATTTCTTTGTAAGTTATAAGCTCTTTACTTTCTTAAAAGTAGCATGAATCCATCATTTTCAACAATTTGACGAATTTAACCTCCTAGGTTTTAAAGAAACAACATCTTACACAAAACATCTCATGTAGCCAAGAAAGACCAGTTTCTTGCGACATAACATCTTTGTGGCTCTTGAAAAATTTCTCCCACTCTGTCTTCTAGAAATAAACTTGTATTTTAGAAAGACAGCTTCATGAGCCGCAAACCCGTCGTACTCGTGATATTTGAAAGGGAAAAATGAGCATTTGTTTCTTGTGAAAACTTACAAACATGGTACCCTTACCATTTCATATCTCATATGATTCGTTTTAGTGGAAAAATAATTTAGACAAAAATGATAAAATCCCCAAAAGGATCAAGTAACTCAAAGTAACTTGATTGAAGTCCAAACCATATCGAATAGCGTTTGATTTCTTATCCATCCACACATTACTTCATAATGCGTGCTAAGAGAGATTAACTTGTGATACTATATCACATTTCCTTTGGCTTATATCAAAGTCTTCACTTTGATAATCCCATCACGACTATATCGTGATTCCTTGAACTCTTGAACTTCTTCAAAGATTTCTCTATTTACCTTATTAAGTGAACACACTAGTGTCAACTTAAATCGTTGGTAAAAGAAAATGATCAACCTATTTTGGATCAATGATTTACAATCTCGATCTCCTTTTTCAAACAAAAGGCTCGAGACATTTTGCTTTGAATACAAGATACGCATATACCATTAACAATCTAATGGTTTCAAGAGTACTCGATAACTCTTTGCGTTCATCATTCCAAAATTTAAGGTTTAATCTTGGGTTACCAATTTGAATTTTACATCATCTACATGATATATCATTCTAGTTTGGTTTAGAATATAATCACCTTGATAATGGGCTTGCCATACATCAAATCGTGGTGTATGGGGTCACAAAAGTGAAACCTCTTTTGTATCGTAACAAGTTTATATTCTTATTTAGAGTTTATGCACTTAATAGTCACAATTAAGTACCACTTTAAATCCAAAAACTAGATTGAGTACACAATTACTCTATCTCTCGACTTCACTGTTGCTAGTCGTCATATTCTATTCATCCTATGTATCCAACACAATGATGAAAACCTCCACTGGTTTCTAATATTGACGAAGTAGTATTAGCAAAATTTATGTTTAATCAAATAAACATTTTTAAAGAAGAAGGTCCCATTAGATGTCCCACAACTAATTTGTTGATTCTTCAATAATTTGGGGTAGTTTCCTTTCTCGTGTCCAACATTTTAAGACAATGGAAACTTTATCGGTCGGGATTGAAAGGTTTAGTATCGTTATTCTCAACAACTTTACCTTTAACATTACCTTGTATCAATTCCATTATTATCTTTACTTCTTGAACCTCGTTCTCATCTTAACGGTTTAAGAGAATGCTCCCACTCATTTCAATGAGTCTTTGCTTTGAGAAGCAAAATTGAATTCATGAAGATTACTCTTCATTTGTTCGTTTTAGTCTTAAAAACTTTCATTGAAGTGGTTGCCTTATTTTGGTCAATTACGAATTCTTGACAAAACTAATTACCAAAACAATTTTATCGCTTCGATGTACTTAATGCATTTAAGTACATGAAAAAACAATCCATTGCGAGTAGATGTGTTAGTCAAGAATCAAAAACCTGTTTGATAATGAATAACTTTAATCTATACTCTTTACAAGAGATCCTTAGCAATGGTTCATTTGAGGTTTTAGAAGCAAATTCATATTTGTCTTTAGTTACGATATTTTAATGGAGATTTGAATCAAAAACGAAATGATATCGTATATGAATTGTGGTAAAGAAATAGAACAATATGATAACGGAATAGTGGAAAACAAAACATTTATCGTTATATTAATACTTGTAAATAACAAGTAAAGCATTTACATAGTGACCTCTACCCAACTATGATAAATGATTCCAAGATCCAAATTCATATCAACTTGGGCACGGTAGGGCCGATTCATCCCTTATCAATATAACTCGGTGGATTAACGCTTTAATCGATTCTACTTTTAGAACTCTTGGTCGATAAAATTACATTAACTTTTATCTTTAGCCCAAAACACATTCGACAAGGGCACGGTAGGGCCGATACATCCCTTATCAAAAACTTTTGTTGAGTTCAATCCAAATTTCGAATAAATGTGTCCATGATCCAAATCCATATCAACTTGGGCACGGTAGGGCCGATACATCCCTTATCAACATGAATTCGGTGGATTAACATTCATCACCCACTTCCCCTACGTAACAAGGTTTGTACCCCGGTAGGGCCGAGTGCACTCCCTCGCGAAATAGGTTTTCATGGTTTCTACTATTTGGTAAGGCTATATCTCAATTGATTGTTTTAGCGAGAGGTCATGTCAATTTATTATCTATCACGTTTTAAGTGAACTAAAGTGGTGAACTACGATAATTCGAATTGACACGGTCGATAAACTCGATAAAATGACAATGCATGTTTAGTTATGGCGATTTAGCGATGCATGTGACATAAAATAAAATGCAAGCATAAAATAAATAAATCCTAGTATGGCCTTTCCTAAAATAGAAAAACTATTTAACTATTACATTTCGGAAACCAACTCCATTGGTCCCTTGAACTTCGGTTGTGACACGCATCTCGAGGTAACACCGTCTTTATGTATCGCCATTCTTGAAGAAATCCGTCTTTAGGAACTCCGGAATGAATAAAATTACATAATAAATTACATAATTCCTATTATACATTTGTAACTAAAATAAAATAAATCTATTAAATTACAAAACGGTGATACGAGATCACAATAAAAATACAACCGAATCGATACTCCCATACATTTCGGGAAATACCAATTAAAATCTAAGGCCATACTAAGTAAAATTACATAATTCAAAATTACATAAATTAAAATTATGACAATCATAAAGAAAATGCAGCATTATAATATGTATGAACATGCTCAATTTTATGCTAAATCGCCTTTAAATTGCCAATATCGTATATTACTCGGTTTTTACGGATTTGCGTGATTTCAACATTTTATAATCACAAAAATACATAAACTCATATTTATGCATAAGTTAATTACCCTAACCTCTTAGGACTCAAAATATAGTCTTCACTAATAATTTGACCATAATTAACCTTTATTTACAAAATTGTTCATAAATTAGTCCAAAAATGCAAAAAATAGGCTATTAAACTTCAAATAAATCACAAAACTTCAAATAAATTCAAAATTTGAAATTTAAATTCATGAACATTCTGGAAAATTACCATGACACTCATAATGTTCAAAATCTTAGGTTAAAAATTAATTTCGAAATTTCCGGAAAAACAATGTTGCGGTTTATCGATTTATAATAAAATAATCATAAAACATGAGGAAAAATTATTTTCACTAACTTTTCAATTTTAGATCTGAAAAAGATAATAAAAAACAACATTAGACGTTTTTCCTAAGTCATAGATTATGTTTTTATTAATTTTTAACTAATAATGTCACTATTTATGCTATTTTTCTTCAAAAATCCATAAATCATGCAAAAAGACTTCTTTAAGGCCAATTATTTTACACACATCTTGTAAAATTGCATGTGACAACATATTAATTTTCTATGACCAGATTCGAAATTTAACTCATATTAACCTATTTTTCATTTTAAATCCGAATTAAAATTGAAAAATCCATTTTTCGAGCATAACAAGTCCTAAAATTATGAAAATTTACAGGTTATCTCAAAATAATATGTATCACAACATATCCAAAAACCAAGTGAAAATTCGAAGTATAGCTATTTTTAGACCAAAAATGACATTTTTACTCATAAAATCACATTTAAATGCCATTATTGTAATTATGAACAATAAAAATCCGAAAAATTAACCAAAAATTCCTAAAACACTTTAGGACCAGAAATATTAACATGCATGTAATAATTTCGTGATATATCATAATAACACAAATTTTACAAGTTTTATTTGTTATTCTTATAACTCGGAAAAACTTTTAACCAATTTGCATGCAAACAACCGTGGCTCTTGATACCGATTGATGGAAATGTAGATTCATATACATATTTAACATACTCATATATGTCTAAAATTTGTCATAAAATTAAAACGGATTTTATGCATGCAAACATCAATATAAATAGAGGAGAAATCATGTCCTTACTTTGATGATTTCGGTTTAGAGGGCACAAGAGAGATCACCTTTCTCTCTTGTTCTTGAGCTTATCCTTATGGAAGAACAAAGATCTAAGTATAAGATCTCTCCCTAAGCTTTATACCCAAGGCTTTCACTTAATCTAATTAATATTATTTGATCTAGTATAATATTAATCTTGTGAAAATTGAACCAAAAATAAATATAAAACTCTTATATATTTCGGTTATTATTAGAGAGGAAGAGAGGATTTTATCTCACTAGAAATCTCTATATTTGATGATGGAATTAGAATGAATACACACTAAAACATTTTAGTGTTATTAGGTGAAAATTATAGGAAAAACAATGATGGCATTGTGCTTCTCCAAACCGTGTAAGAGGAGGACATAAGGGGAGCCAATGCATGGAGAAATTGTTCTTCACAAGGAACAATAGGCTTGCATGGCTAGGCTTGCTTTTAATCATTGTGTTTTCCACTAATTACAATCAACATATAATTAGCACATAAACCCTCTAATTTTCGGCCCACTTGGTAATATGGATTCCATATTATGTTTTGTCAATTGTCAATATGTCACATGTCATATGTGACATAAATTTTGTTATGTATTTTTAACATATTAAAAATCAACGTATTAATAAAAATACGTCACATACAAAAATTGACTTAGTAATTCCATAATCACTTGTGCCAAAATATTTTACCATTTATAAATCACAACAGATTGTATTTATAATAATTCATTCAGTTTCGATTGTTTCTTTAAACAATTTATTTCATCCGAGTAATTATACAATTTGATTACTCAGACCGTATCTCATTTAATCACATTTCAATTTGATACGTAAATTATACTTCCAAAATCGTCCGTCAATTTTCAAGTAATTTAATTAACTCGCAACATTATACGATTAATTAAATAATCAATTAAGAGTATTGCCCTTTAGGTATGACCTAGGGGTCAACTCGATCACCACCGTCACACGACGAAAATAATGTCAAACTCTAGTCGACCAATCATTACCGATATATGTTGACCAGTTGACAGTAACAATATTACTTCCCAATTGTATTCATTTTAATGAGACTTAAACATGTGATCATCATGATCAACAGTCGTGATCGCATTATTGTCGGAGGACACATATTCCAACAAGACCCTCTCTTAAGTTTCACATTATCTTAGGATTGCAAGAATCTACAAAACTCAAGACATGTATTGAATACATTCCTTCTAATTGAAGAAGTGGGTTTTAGATTCACTCGCTATATATCTCATAATGAAACACAATCCCTAAGAAGATCCAAATAGACTTAAGCATTTCAACTAGTGCAAACCCCTTTGCTACCAATCAAGCTTTGATATCTAACAATTCACTTGGAATTTATTTCGGATTTTCATGGCTCTAAGCCTTGTATTGAGTTGTGATTTAAACACTCTCATGTAAGTCATATGTTCATTACTTTCCAGAAGTAATCAACTTGAATCAAACAATTTCTTTGTAAGTTACAAGCTATTTACTTTCTAAAAGTAACACTAATTCATCATCTTCAACAAGTGATGACTTTAACCTCCTAGGTTTTGGCGAAACAACGTCCTACACAAAACGTCTCATGTAGCCAAGAAAGACCAGTTTCTTGCGACATAACATTCTTTGTGGCTCTTGAATTTGCGACATAACATTCTTTGTGGCTCTTGAATAATTTCTCCCACTCTGTCTTCTAGAAATAAACTTGTATTCTAGAAAGACAGCTTCACGAGCCACAATCCCGTTGTACTCGTGATTATAGTAAGGAAAAATAAGCATTTGTTTCTTTTGAAAACTTACAAACATGGTACCCTACCATTTCATATCTCATATGATTCGTTTTAGATTTAGTGGAAAAATAATTTAGACAAAATGATAAAATCCCCAAAAGGATCAAGTAACTCAAAGTAACTTGATTAAAGTCCAAACCATATCGAATAGCATTTGATTTCTTATCCAACCACACATTATCCCATAATGTGTGTTAAGAGAGATTAACTTGTGATACTATATCACATTTCATTTGGCTTATATCAAAGTCTTCACTTTGATAATCCCATCACGACTAAATCGTGATTCCTTGAACTCTTTGAACTTCTTCAAAGATTTCTCTATTTACCTTATTAAATGAACACATTAGCGTCAACTTAAATCGTTGGTAAAAGAAAATGATCAACCTATTTTGGATCAATGATTTACAACCTCGATCTCCTTTTCAACCAAAAAGGCACGAGACATCTTGCTTTGAATACAAGATACGCATATACCATAAGATCTAATGGTTTCAAGAGTACTCGATAACTCTTTGCGTTCATCATTCCAGAATTTAGATTAAATCTGGGTTACCAATATGAGTCTTGCATCATCTACATGATATATCATTCTAGCTTGGTTTAGAATATAATTACTTTGGTTTTTGGGCTAGCCATTAATCAAATCGCGGTGTATTGGGTCACAAAAAGTGAAACCTCTTTTGTATCTTAACAAAATTATATTCTTATTTAGGGTCCATGTACTTAATATTCCTAACCCAAAACTAGATTGAGTACACAATGACTCTATCTCTCGACATTATTTGATGCTAGTCGTCATATTCTAATCATCCTATGTATCAAATACATTGATGAAAACCACCACCGGTTTCTAATATTGACGAAGTAGTACTAGCAAAATTTATGTCAATCAAATAAACATTTAAAAAAGAAGGTCCCATTAGATGTCCCACAACTAACTTGTTGATTCTTCAATAATTTGGGGTAGTTTCCTTTCTAGCGTCCAACAATTAAGACAAGGGAAACTTTATCGGTCGGGATTGATAGGTTTAGTATCGTTATTCTCAATAACTTTAATTTTAACATTACCTTGTATCAATTCCATTCTAATTTTACTTCTTTAAAACCTTATCCTTTTCTTAACGGTTTAAGAGAATGCTTCCACTCATTTCAATGAGTCTTTGCTAAGAGAAGCAAAATTGAAATTCATGAAGACTACTCTTCATTCGTTCGTTTAGTCTTAAAACTTTCATTGAAGTGGTTGCGGTATTTTGGTCAATTTTGATTTCAAACAAATCTTGTTACCAAAATGATGTAACGTTTCAAAGTACTTAACTCAATTAAGCATATGAATAACTATCCATTGTAATTAGACATGTTAGTCAATAATCAAAAGCCTTTTTGATAATGAATAACTTCTATCTACACTTTTCACAAAAAAGATCTTTAGCAATGGTTCATATGAGGTTTTAGAAGCAAATTCATATTTGTCTTTAGTTACGATGTTTTAATGGAGATTTGAATCAAAAATCGAAATGATATCGTATATGAATTGTGGTAAAGAAATAGAACAATACGATAACGGAATAGTGGAAAACTTAACATTTATCGTTTTATTAATACTTGTAAATAACAAGTAAAGCATTTACATAGTGACCTCTACCCAACTATGATAAATGATTCCAAGATCCAAATTCATATTAACTTGGGCATCGGTAAAGCCGAATACAATCCTCATCAATATAACTCGTTGGATTAACTCTTTAATCGATTCTACTTTTAGAACTCTTGGTCGATAAAATTACATTAATATTTATCTTTAGCCCGAAACACATCCGGCAACCGTCGAGAATACTTTCGTTGAGTTCAACCCAAATTTCGAATAAATGTGTCCATGATCCAAATTTACATCAACTTGGGCATCGTTAAAGCCGAATACAACTCTTATCTTTATAAATTCGGTGGATAGACATTTATCACCCACTTCCCCTACGTAACAAGGTTTTTACCCCGGTAGGGCCGAGTGCACTCCCTCATGAAATAGGTTTTCATGGTTTCTACTTTTTGGTAAGGCTAAGTCTCAATTGTTTATTTTAGCGAGAGGTCATGTCAATTTATTATCTATCACGTTTTAAGTGAACTAAAGCGGTGAACTACGATAATTGTAATTGACACGGTCGATAAACTCGATTTAAAATGCATGTTTAGTTATGGCGATTTAGCGATGCATGCAACATATAAATAAAATGCAAAGCATAAAAATAAAATCCTAGTATGGCCTTCCTAAAATAGTAAATCTAATAAACTATTACAAATTCGGAAACCAACTCCTTTGGTCCCTTGTACTTCGGTCTTGGCACGCATTTCAAGGCAACACTTTCATTGATGGATCGCCTTCTCGAATGGCACCGTCTTCAAGGAACTCCGGAATAATTAAATTACAAAATGAATTACATAATTTCCTATTATACATTTGTAATTAAAAATAAATCTATTAAATTACAAAACAGTGATACGAGATCACAATAATTACAACCGAATCGATATTCCCATACATTTCGGGTAATACCAATTAAAACTAAGGCCATACTAAGTAAAATTACATAATTTAAAAATTACATAAAATTAAAATATGACAATCATAAATAAAATGCAGCATTATAATATGTATGAGCATGCCAAATTTTATGCTAAATCGCCTTTAAGAGCCAATATCGTATATTAATCGGTTTTTACGGATTTGTGTGATTTAACTTATTAAAATCACAATAATTACATAAATTAATATTTATGTACAAGTAAATTACCCTAACCATCTTAGGACTCAAAATTAGTCTCCACTAACATTTTGACAATAATTAAACTTGATTTCTTAATATTGTTCACAAATGGACAAAAAAAAACAAAAATATGCTATAAACTTCAAATTAAATGATAAAAATTTCAAATAAATTCGAAATTTGAAATTTAAACTCATGAACATTCTGGAAAAAAAACCATGACACTCATAATGTTCAAAACTTAGGTTAAAAATTTCGAAAATTTATCGAGAAAAACAATGTTGCGGTTTATCGGTTTTAACAATTATGACCATAAAAATATGAGAAAAATTATATTCATCAACTTTTCACTTTTAGATCTGAAATATATGATAAAATGCAACATGTGACATTTTTCCTTTAGTCATGAAGTATGTTTTAGCATTATTACTAATTATAGTCACTATTTATGTGATTTTTCATCAAAAATTCATAAATCATGCATAAAGACTTTATTATAGCCAAATATTTTACACACATCTTGTAAAATTGCATGTGACAACATACTAAATTTCCATGACCAGATTCGAAATATAACTCATATTAACCTATTTACCCATTTAAATACGATTTTAAATTAAAAAATCCATATTTCGAGCAAAACAACTCATTTTCTCATGAACATTTACAGGCCATCACTAGATAATATATGCGAAAACATATCCAAAAATCACTAAAAAAATCGAAGTTTAGCTATTTTTCGTCCAAAAATGACATTTTTATCATAAAAATCACATTTTAATGCCAATATTATATAAAATGAACAATAAAATCCATAAATAAACCAAAATGTCCTAAAAATAACTTAGGACCAGAAACGTTTAACATGCAAGGTTATTTTTAGGTTTATATTCATAAAACCAAATTAATTAGTTTTATATGTTAATCATATAACTCGGAAAAACTATAAACCGATTTGCATGCAAACAACCTAAAGCTCTTGATACCGCTTGTTAGATTCATTAATTCCATTACTTAACATATTCATATATGTGACATTTTAAATTAGTCATAAAATTAAAATTAGATCTTATGCATGCAAACTAAATAACAAGAGATGAGAAAATCGTTTTCTCACCATCAAAAATTCGGCCAAATGGGCACAAATGAAGGTCTCCTATCTTCATTTGTTCTTGAGCTAGAAAATACATTAGGATGATCATCCATGACTTCAAATAGAAGCCCTCCAATAAGTAGCACCCAAGACTATCCCAAAATCCCACAAAATAATATGTACTAGATATTTGTAATGTGGTTTACCTTAAAATCGATTACTAATACTCATATACTACTACTAGTATTATTAGTGATTGATTTGTACAAATTAGATTCATAAAAATAATTTTTATGAAGAACAAGAGAGAGAGTGTTGTGTTTTTCATAAAACATGAGAGAATGAATAAAATTGAGAAAAATCTCTCAATTGTTACATGTAAAAACCGGTGGGTGGGGGGGGGGGGGGGATTTTAGGACCTTTTTTTCTTTTTCCTTTTTGTCTTCACAAGACTAATTAGTGTAAGCCTTTGTCATAGTTAAGTCACTATCAAATGTCATAGACAAATGAATAAGATAAATGAATAAGACAAAACTTCTAAAATTGCCCACCAATTTTCGGTTATCATGTGTAATATGGAGTCCATTTTATTTTTGTCAATTGTACAATTGTATGTCATGTGACATGTCTTATGTCATGTTTTAATTTAAAATGCATATTTAACAAATTAAATATCATTTACAAATTAAATAAATCACATTTAACAAATTGACTAGTAATTCAAAATTACTTTTACATAAAATGGTCATTTAAATACTGGTTAGTATAATTCACAACATCTCGTAATTATAACTAACTTATCATTCTCATCTCGCATGTTTCGCAAACACCGATTAATTTTAGTAATATAACTTCTTAAATTACTAAATAAAATCTTATTTCATCACATTATAATAAGATGTCATTTTCTCTCTTATGATAATAATTTTTTCAATTTTAAGGAATTAATTAATCTGTATCGACATACAATTTATTAAACTTTTTCAATTAAGGGAATCGTCCTTTAGGTGTGACCTCAAGGGATCAACTGATCACCACCGTCGCACGACAGTAATGTCAAACTCTAGCCAGCCAATCATTACCGATATGTGTGGACCAGTTGACTATATATGTAATGTATTATCCCTTTCGTATTCTTGTTATGAGATTTAAATATGTGATCAATATGATCGACAATTGTGATCGCATTATTGTCGGGGACACTTACTCCAACAGTTATCACACCACAAGGTACTCTTGACTAGGCCTTAGTCCATGGGTCAAAAGATACTAGTATGACACATCCTAGGGTGTCTTGAGGGTATTCTAGCAAACAAAGTCTCAAGGAGAAAAATTATCTACAAGGGCCTTATATACACTTGTCAAGTTTCCAAAAAAGGCATTTTCAAAAAAATTTCTAACCATGCAACTACATGCCATGATGCAACTAACATATATACAACTCTAATGCATATGCTTCTATCAACTAGAATGCCAAATAATCTAGATGCAAACTCTTAGCAACACATTGGTTCATACCGCATCAATAAAAAAAAAGCCACATTGTCATTAACATATAAAAAGGAGGAAGGAGGTTTGGAAAGATCATACCATGCGGTCTTCTATTTCCTTCATGCCTCGAATGTGGCGTAGTTGTTCGAAGGTGATAAGAGTGATAAACAAACAAATATGTACAATATATACAATTCTACACTACAAAGGAAAGAACATGTTTTTGGAATTTTAAAATTTTCAAATTTTTATGGCTTTTGTTTTTATGAAATTAAAGAGCATGTTTTTGAGTTTTTTCGAAATGTTTCAATTTGTATGTATTTTGGAATATAAATTCCCATCCCCCGCTTTATTTTGGACATTGTCCTCAATGTACATGTAGGAGTAGGAATAAAAGGAAATACATGTTTTTGGATTTTTAAAGTTTTATGGAAATTGAAGTACAAATGCAATGATATGATATGAATGAATGCATGCTCTAACTAAATGCAATTCTATATGACATATATAACAAATGAATGCAATCTAAACTACACTAAATGATGCATGCTCTCACCTATGATCAAACCTCCCCAAACCGATTTAAGCACTATTTCTAGTGTAGAAAGGAATAGGATTGGTCATTAGTGACTATGCATGAATTCAAGTCTATATGCAACTAACTATATGAATCATGTGAGATATATTACAATGCAAACTAATCTAATCATATAAGATATATTACAATGCAACTATACATGAGAGATAGGGAAAGAAAAGGTCTCACAATAACGATCTCAATCAAAGCCTCCATCATCGAGGCCATCATCATCTTCACTCTCTTCTTCTTCTTCTTCTTCTCCTCCTCTTTGGTCATTTTCATTCATGCCTTAGTTTGGGAACACAAGATGGAGTTGCACCCAATAAGGCCTAGGACCGTTAGGATCAATAAACCCTTATTGAGCCATATGGTAGTATTGAGGGTAAAGGGCCAAATAGTTGTCTTCTTGCCCTTGGTAGATCCTAAAATCCATGTTGCTCATCATACCCATAAAGATATCCATGGCCGATGGCGGGGTGTCGGGAGGAGGAGGAGAAGGTGAGTAGGGTCGGTAGACATGGGGGTATGGAGGTATCTCCGCATAAGAGGGTCGAACACCATGAAGGAACGGTGTAAATCTAAGGCTTGGACCTTGGGATGGTGATGGTGCATGGGAAGGAGTAGAAGGTGACTCCTCACGTCTCCTAGGTGGTGGAGCCACAATCCACTCAATGGGGAGGAGGTAGCTCGACATAGGTGCAAGGTAGCTCGACCTAGGCTCGGTAGGAGGAAGGTCCTAACTAGAAAGGGTGAATGTAGTGCTTCCCTTGGTGTACTAATCAATGCTTCCCGAATCATTATACTTGCACCATTTGTGATGCCTAAAGATAGCCTTCTCATCAATTAAAGTGTCTCCGGGTAAAGCTATATAACTCTCATCATCATTAAACCCCGTACATAATACATTGGCCATCCTAGTCACAAGACCTACCATCACAATTCCCTTTGACTTTGTCGTACTCCTTGTGTGACACCCCCATACTCCGAGTGCCATACCAGGACCACTCAGGTATAAGAACGTCACCATCTCGGTTTCCCGAGGCAATGTTAATCAAATGACAATAACGAAACATAATTTAAATAGTAATAAATTTTAAGTGACTACAATTCCAAATCCAAACTGATAAAAAATACGATACATCCTCTCTTAAACCAATGTCTCAAAACTACTAAAGAACGACAGCGGAAGACTCTAATCAGCTCGTGGTGACACATCCAAGCTAGCCCATATGCCTCTAATCAAACCTGCTTAACAACTGCTCACCATCCCCGAATGGATCACCACAGTTTTACAAAACAAAGACGGGGTCAGTACTAATCACACAATACAATCACAAAAAGCCAAGTAACAAAACAGCTCAACCGTCACATCAACCCAAACTCCATAATCAAATCCTCATCACTGACTACACACTAAAGTGTGTAGCCCTGCCAGAGTACCCATCGCAACAGGTACTCCACACCGCCAGTGGGGGACCGCAGCCGTTCCCACCTAAGCCCCGCTCATCTCCATCGAGCAATAAACCCAAGTCCATTAATGTGCACATCCCTTCTGTGGCGGGTTCCACAGAAGGCGAATCATGGGTGTGAAGCCACTCCCGCAAGTGACTCCACTCAGCCAGGGACGCACCCCGAAGATTACAGACAGATACAATCAACAACAATCAATAATGATAAAATCCAACAACCGTCACAATACCAACATTATACTTGTCAACAATCATAATCAAATCACCAATCCACATCATGTGACTAATACTGAGTAGGGAAAACCCTACTTTGAATGCAAACACACACAGCAGACGATCTTAGCAGCTGTCTCAAAACCTTTCCTCTACGAATCCTCCTCCTATCACACAATTATGCAATAACTACATACACAACTAATCATAAACCCCCAATCCCATAAATTAGCGTTTAAACAATCTTAACCAAATGCTATAAAATTTGTATGTAGGACTTACCCTTGACGAAAGGATCACAAAGACACAAAGAACAATGAAATCCGACCTCTCAAGCTCCGGGATTTGCCAATAATGCGGATGAAGAGAACAACGTAGTTTCAATCTCCTTTTTGAGTGTATTAGGTTTGTAAAAGTGTTTAATAAAGATGACGACATAATATATATACTAATCCGCATTATTAACAAAACCCGTCAAAACATAACCCGTCAACCGAGCTACTCGATCAAGTAACTAACGTACTCGATCGAGTGCCACTTACTCGATCGAGTGCCAAGGCTACTCGATCGAGTACCCTACAGACAGAACACTGTTTCATAAATCAAAACACCCTTACTCGACAGAGTAAGGCCCACTTGATAGAGTACCCAGAGACTCATAAAACCATAGTATTACAGTCTTCCCTCCTTAAAAAGAACTTCGTCCCCGAAGTTCAAACCACAACAAAATAAAGACATGCTAACATAATCCCGACGCAACAACAAAAACAAAACTCAATATAAAAGCTCTAACACATACTACCAACCCACTCTCAACCCGACTCAAACCACTACTAACTATACTAAAGACAACATAAAAAGATGCAAAAACTCTTCGCGATCATCTCCTACCCCCCCTAAAAGAAACAAGGTTACGTCCCCGTAACCATACATACCTGATCAAAAAGGAACGGATAGTGCTCTTTTATAGCCTCCTCCGCCTCCCATGTAGCTTCCTCAACCTCATGATTAGACCAAAGAATATTAAGCAAGACCGTCTCACCATGTCTAGTCTTCCTAACCTTCCGGTCAAGAATCCGCTTAGGCACCTCAAGATAAGACAAGGACTCATCTAGCTCTATGTTCTCCAACTCTAACACATGTGACGGATCACTCACATACTTCCGCAGCCGAGATACATGAAACACATTGTGTACCTTATCCAAAGCAGACGGTAAAGCCAAACGATAAGCAACCTCTCCAACCCGGTCTAAGATCTCATATGGTCCTATAAACTTCTAACTCAGCTTGCCTTTCTTCCCAAATCTCATGACCCCACGCATAGGAGACACTTTCAGAAGAACCTTGTCCCCAACCTGAAACTCTATATCCCGGCGATGTAGATCTGCATAACTCTTTTGTCTATCCTGAGCCGCTCTCATCCTCTCTCTGATCAGCTTGATCTGCTCAACCATCTCATGTACCATCTATGGTCCTAAAACCACTGCCTCAGCACTGTCGTCCCAACAGATCGGACTCCTACATCTCCTCCCATATAAAGCCTCAAATGGCGCCATGCCAATACTGGTGTGATAGTTGTTGTTGTTGTAAGAAAACTCAATCAAATCTAACGTCTGTTCCCAGCTACCACCAAAATCCATCACACAAGCTCGTAACATATCCTCAAGAGTCTTGATTGTCCTCTCTGTCTGACCATCTGTCGCAGGATGAAATGTTGTACTCATCTTCAATGTCGTTCCTAAAGACTCCTGCAACTCTTTCTAAAACCTTGAGATAAACCTCGAATCTCTTTCAGATACTATGTCTTTAGGCACCCCATGTAATCTCAGCACATTCTTCCGATAAGCCATAGCCAATTGTGCCTTAGTTCATGTATCTTTCATTGGCCCAAAATGAGCTGACTTGGCCAGTCGATCCACTATAACCCATATCATGTTTTTACCCTGTTGACTCTTTGGCAAACCCACGATAAAATCCATAGAAATGGACTCCCACTTCCACTCAGGTACCTCTAAAGACTGAATCTTACCTTATGGTCATCGCTGCTCCCCTTTAACTCTCCGACATGTCAAACAACGGGCCACAAACTCAACTGTTTCTTTCTTCATCCCAGGCCACCAGAAAGTCTTCTTTAAATCCTTGTACATCTTGTCACCACCTGGATGTACCGAATATGGTGTACAATGTGCCTCTGTCATGATTGTCTTTTTCAGCTCCTCATCATTAGGGACACACCACCTCCCATTAAACCTCAAACTACCATCTGTATGAATAGAGAATCTAGACACTATCCCTTTCTCTACTCCAGCTCTCCACTCCACCATCTTGGGATCCAACTCCTATTTACTGCGAATATCATCATAAAAATCAGGCTGCACTGTCAAATCTCCCATGGCATCCCCTTTCTGGATCATATGTATCCCAAACCTCCCGACCTCATCTCTCAATCTCATCAACGATATAGCTGTGCACAAAGAATGTACACTCTTCCTGCTCAAAGCATCTGTAACTACATTGGCCTTCCCTTCATGGTAAAAAATATCCATGTCATAATCGCCAATCAACTCCATCCACTTCCTCTGTCTCATGTTCAACTCCTTTTGAGTGAAGATGTACTTGAGACTCTTGTGATCTGAAAATACCTTAAAGGTCTCCCCATATAGGTAATGTCTCCAAATCTTGAGAGCAAACACAACTGCACCCAACTCCAGATCGTGTGTAGGATAATTCTCCTCATAAGGCTTCAATTGCCTAGAAGCATAGGCAATGACTTTACCGTTTTGCATCAACACACATCCCAACCATTCTTTGAAGATTCTGTATACACTTCAAAGTTCTCACTCCCTTCAGGCAATGCTAAGATTGGAGCTGTGGTCAAACGCTCCTTTAATGTTTGGAACGCCGTCTCACAACTCTCATCCCAACGAAACCTGTTCTCTTTCCTCATCAAAGCTGTCACAGGTCTAGCAATCTTGGAGAAATCTTTCACGAACCGTCTGTAATACCCAGCTAATCCCAAGAAACTCCTGATCTCAGCTACATTCTTTGGTGCTTCCCACTTGGTAACTGCCTCAATCTTTGCAGGATCCACATCTACCCTTTCCTTAGAAATCACATGCCCCAGAAAGGCAACTTTCTCCAACCAGAACTCACACTTGGACAACTTGGCATACAACTCATGCTCCCTCAAGGTCTGGAACACAATACTGAGATGCTCCTCATGCTCTTCCTTAGTCTTAGAAAAGACTAAGATGTCATCTATGAAAACCACCACAAACTTCTCCAAAAACTGACTGAAGACTCTGTTCATCAAATCCATAAACACAGCTGGTGCGTTTGATAACCCAAACGGCATCACTACATACTCATAATGGCCATACCTCGATGTGAAAGCTGTCTTTGGTATGTCCTCCTCTCTAATCTTTACCTGATGGTACCCCGACCTCAAATCAATCTTAGAAAAGACTGCACCACTCTCAACGATCAAACAGGTCATCTATCCTTGGCAAAGGGTACTTGTTCTTCACCGTCACTCTGTTCAGCTCCCTGTAATCTATGCACAACCTCAAGCTCCCATCCTTCTTTTTCACAAACAGAACTGGTGCTCCCCCACGGTGATACACTAGGTCTAATGTATCCCCTCTCAATCAGATCATCTAACTGCTTCCTGAGCTCCTCCAACTCCTTAGGACCCATCCGGTACGGTGTCTTAGAGATTGGCCTTGTCCCCGGTTTCAGCTCAACACTGAAATCTATCTCCCTCTTCGGTGGCAACCCCGGAATCTCCTCTGGAAAGACATCTGGAAACTCCCCCACAACTGGTATCTGCTCAACTGCCGGATTCTCCATCCTGTCATCTCTCACATAGCACAAGCTCAACGGGCACCCCTTCCTCGGATAGGACTTCAAGGTCACATCTGCAATCAACTTAACTTTGGGTTTGATAACAAACCCACGATAAGACACACTAATGCCCTTAGGACCTCTCAGAGACACTTTCTTTTGATGACAGTCTATCTTAGCTTTGTACTTCCCTAACCAATCCATCCCGACTATCATCTCAAAACCGTTTAAAGGAAACTCTAGCAAGTCTACAGGTAGATCGACTTGCCCAACTATCATGGATACATCTCTATACAACCTCCCACACGATACAGACTCACCCGAAGGTATAAAGACTTCCTCCCTTAATGACTCATACTCTCTCAAACCCAACTGTTTAACATGACTCGAAGATACAAACGACTGAGATGCCCCCGAATCAAACAAAACAAAGGTATAAACACCATTAACAAGAAAAGTACCAGTGATAACGTGAGCGTCGTCCTCAGCTACTTTCTTCTCCATCATAAACAGCTTTCCACTGGTCTTCTGCCCACCTCCCTGGACAGTATTGGCTGAGGTAGTCGGCTTAGCACCCGACCCCTGGTTGTTGTTGGTGTTCGTAGCTGGCTTCTGATAAGAATTACCGCCATTGCGGTTACCTCCACCGTTGTTGCTTTGGCCTCCCCTGTTGTTCCATGACCCAGCCGGTTTGTTGCTCGCATAACTCTGTGCCGGCCCCTGTGAAAAACATCCCTGTCCCGGCCTCTGGAAACCCCCAATCACCGCACTGGTGCACTCATGTCTCTTGTGGCCTACACCGCCACAGTTAAAACAGGTCATTCCCCAGCTACTACTACTATTCCCATAGCCACGCCCATAGGAGCCCCAGCACTAAACCCTGAGCCAGATGAATATGCTCTAGCCTGAGTGTGGTTGCCCTTCTTGTAGTTAGATTGGCCTCAACCCTCGCTCTTAGCCTTTCTTTTCTCAGCACCCTCTCTCGGGTCATCTCCACCAACCTCTCAGCCCTCCCCGCTCTCTCATAAGCTTCCTTAAAACCTGTAAGGACTCCCACAGGTAGCTTCTCCATTATCTTGGGGGTCAACCCCTTCTCAAATCTCAGAGCTAGGTTCTCATCACTCAACCCCATATCCTCAGCATACCTAGCCTTCTCATTAAACTGTCGGTAATACTCAGTCACCGTCATATCAGGTGCCATCTTAAACCCATCAAACTCCTCTCTCAGCTTACTCCTCACATGCTCCGACACGAACTCTCGCCTCATAGCCTTTCTAAACTCTTCCCAAGGAATAACAGGTAACCCCTGCCTCGCATACATATCTCTAGCATTCACCTTTACCTTATCCCACCACTCTCCTGCCGCCTCCCTCAAGTAGAACACAACTTGTTCCACTTTCATCTCATCCGGGCAGTGCACCAAATCCAGGATGTTCTCCATCTCTCTATGCCAATTATCCAAAAGAATTGGCTCCCCGGTCCCCTTGTACTCTTTCGGGTTAAACCTCGCTATGTAGAGACTAATCTTTGAATGGTCAACATCTTTATCCTTCCCCACTCTCTACAACGCATCTGTGAGAGCATCTTGGTGCTCCAACATCTTTACTATGTCATCGACTGACATACTCTCAGCTCTAGCATAAAGGGCGTTTCTCTTTGGCGGCATCTTGTAACTATATAAGAAAAAGTAGATATAAACACGCATACTATAACCCAAAACACGTATATAGCCTGCACAGACCCCACTCGATCGAGTACCAGAACCCACTCGATCCAGTTGAGGCTACTCGATCGAGTGCCCAACCTACTCGATCGAGTGCCTCGACTCCAGAATAACCTAATCAGACCTCTGATCACAAGCATACTCGACCGAGCTGACTAGCCACTCGATCGAGCATCCCCTACTCGATCGAGTGCCCAACCTACTCGATCGAGTGCCTCGACTCCAGAACCTAATCAGACCTCTGATCACAAGCATACTCGACCAAGCTGACCAGCCACTCGATCGAGCAACCCCTACTCGATCGAGTGCCCTGTAACTCGGTCGAGTAGGTAGTTTGATGTTTTCTGGTCAGAATCGTGTTTTTGGGTACTCGATCGAGTCATGCAGACTCGTATACACTGTCCGCATGTGCATCCTACTTCCCAACATAATATACAGCTTTTATAATTTCAATAAAATAACCATACTACGCATGCATTTCTACACAACTCCTTATAAAATCAACAAATCAATCTACTTCATATTATCAAAATGCCATATTATAACATACATCATGCTTTTCATCCATTTCAACGTATGAATCACACATATTTCATCTTCTACTCTATATTTCAAATTTTCCACATTCAACATCCAACGATTCATTACACATGCCACTATGTACACATATAAACCAAAAGACAACACATACGACCCTGACACATACCCCATGTGACCGGTTCAAAATTACAGGGCGAGTTCGCGGCTTAAGGACGTCTCCCAAGCCTTTGCATTAGCTCCTACAACTTATACCCCGGGTTCATTTTAATTGACTCCCTATGTTCATTAGATTCAGTGGTTACAGGTTTCAGGATCGTCGCTCTGATACCACTTTGTGGCACCCCCATACTCCGAGTGCCATACCAGGACCACTCATGTATAAGAACGTCACCATCTCGGTTTCCCGAGGAAATGATAATCAAATGACAATAACGAAACATAATTTAAATAGAGATAAAGTTTAAGTGATTACAATTCCAAATCCAAACTGATAAAAAATACGATACATGCTCTCTTAAACCAATGTCTCAAAACTAATAAAGAACGACAGCGGAAGACTCTAATCAGCTCGTGGTGACACATCCCAGCTAGCCCATATGCCTCTAATCAAACCTGCTTAACAACTGCTCACCATCCCCGAATGGATCACCACAGTTTTACAAAACAAAGACGGGGTCAGTACTAATCACACAATACAATCACAAAAAGCCAAGTAAAAAAACAGCTCAACCGTCACATCAACCCAAACTCCATAATCAACTCCTCATCACTGACTACACACTAAAGTGTGTAGCCCTGCCAGAGTACCCATCGCAACAGGTACTCCACACCGCCAGTGGGGGACCGCAGCCGTTCCCACCTAAGCCCCGCTCATCTCCATCGAGCGATAAACCCAAGTCCATTAATGTGCACATCCCTTTTGGTTGCGGGTTCCACAGAAGGCGGATCATGGGCGTGAAGTCACTCCCGCAAGTGACTCCACTCAGCCAGGGACGCACCCCAAAGATCACAGACAGATACAATTAACCAAAATCAATAATTATAAAATCCAACAACCATCACAATACCAACATTATACTTGTCAACAATCATAATCAAATCACCAATCCACATCATGTGACTAATACTGAGTAGGGAAAACCCTACCTGGAATGCAAACACACACAGGAGACGATCTTAGCAGCTGTCTCAAAACCTTTCCTCTACGAATCCTCCTCCTATCACACAATCATACAATTACTACATACACAACTAATCATAAAACCCCCAATCCCATAAATTAGGGTTTAAACAATCTTAACCAAATGCTATAAAATTGGTATGTAGGACTTACCCTTGACGCAAGGATCACAAAGACACAAAGAACAATGAAATCCAACCTCTCAAGCTCCGGGATTTGCCAATAATGCGGATGAAGAGAACAACGTAGTTTCAATCTCCTTTATGAGTGTATTAGGTTTGTAAAAGTGTTTAATAAAGATGATGACATAATATATATACTAATCCGCATTATTAACAAAACCCGTCAAAACATAATCCGTCAACCGAGCTACTCGATCGAGTAACTAACGTACTCGATCGAGTGCCACTTACTCGATCGAGTGCCAAACCTACTCGATCGAGTACCCTACAGACAGAACACTGTTTCGTAAATCAAAACACCCTTACTCGATAGAGTAAGGCCCACTCGATAGAGTACCTAGAGACTCATAAAACCGTAGTATTACACCTTGCTAGATTTCGAAACCGGATAAGTAATTCAAGTGCGGGATTAAAGTTGTACTTTGGTAAACCTTGGACATTCAAATATGACTCGATAAAAGTCATGTCAAGTTGACTCATACTTCCCGTATCACTCCTATCATTGGTAGTCCCCGCAATAAATTGATGCCACACTCTAATAACCGGATGATGAATGTAGAAAGCATGACACCTCCTAAAACCATTTAATTCCAACCCGGTGATCGCTCTCCACAAGTGTGACTCCGTGAACCCCACGGGTTTCTCAAGGTCGGTCTCGGGTATCACAAGTCCAAAAATTTCACCAAAGGTACCCAAATGTATTTGGTGGGTCTCATTACACAACCTAAATTCCAAAGACACCCCATATCTTTCTCCTTCAAAACTATTGAGACTACACAAGAATTCCAAGGTGAGGCTAAGATATGTCTCCTCATGCATATTAAACAATGTCTCAAGACCCATTCCTCTAAAGAAAGACTCGGTTTGTCCTTCAATACCAAGCTTATCCAAAATGTTACGACAAATAAAACGAGTAGGTTCAAATTCCTTACCTAGTAGTTTCACAAATCGTTTTCTATGCTTATTTTTGATGAATACTGCCTCCGGGAAATCATCAAGTTGCTCTATTTCCGGTACTAGCTCCTCTTCTTGCCTTTGGAACTCCGGTGGAGCATTAGAATTACTTCCTTTTCTCCTCTTTGATCCCTTAGTAGTAGTAGTCTTACTCTTGCCCCAAAAACTCATTTGTTGTAGTCTTAAAATCCATCAAGTATCACTACTCAAGAATGCTTCAAATCTTCACAAATAAGAGCCAATCAATCTTGAAAATGCCTTTTTAGAACACTAGAAGCAATGTATCGAAGCTAGAAGGCAAAAATCAAACCCAAAACACAAGATGGAGCTCACGGATTTTGGAACCTCCAAATTTTAAAGTGATGCAAATGGGTGATTTTGAGTATGTAGAAGGTTGGAAAGTTGGTTTTTATGTGTAGAAATGGATTAGAATGATTTTTAGAGTAAGTAAATGGTGATTTGGTTGAATTTGATGGACATTTGAGTGATTTTTATGAGTTGGGGTTGAGCTTGAAGGTAGAATATGAAGATGGTAGGTGAGATTGGAGTGTAGAGCAAAGTCACGGACTGAAAAGCAAAGCATACACGCGTTTACAGCTCAACACGGGCGGGTTGGTAATGATCTGCCCATTTTCTGAGCAATTTCTGCAACTTTAGGCTTAACCCGCTGAGGTTGTTCTGGACTCGCTCGAGTTGGGTGCTGATTCGCTCGGGTTATTTTGGACCCGCGCGAGTTGAGGTCTGGGACGCCCGTTTTCTCATAAAATCACCCAGATTCTTGGGCAGGGAAATGTTTTTCTTTTCTTGGCCTTCAATATGCACGGGCTGATGTCGGGACCCACGGATTTCAAGCAATTTTGACCCAACACCTTTTTAATGATAACAAAGATGTTCACAAGCCCAAATTCTCCATTTTCTTCATTTCTTTACATTTTCCATCTTCTCATTTTCATTAATTTCCTTCAAAAAGCTCAATCAAAATATGAGATCCCTCCCTTTCATCTCTCATGCAATTTATTAAATGGATGCAAATCTACACTAAATGCATATATACAAGTTAATAGTTATTGAGGAACTCCATCAAACCAAAGATTCTCAATAAACAATTTCATAGAAAATTATCACTAGCACTCAAAGCACGTAGAAGTCGGTTAAATTCTTGGGAGTGGGACATGAATAGGCATGGATAGCAACACAAGATTATGAAATTAAAAAATGCCCAAGTAATAGACCGAAAAAGCATGTCAAGAATACTATGACAAAAATCATAAGAGATGTGATGGATGGTAGGAACATGAAATGGGTAGTTGGTTGGCAATTCACTCAACTCGTCCTCCAAATAGTCAAAATCACCACATTCAATGCAAGTACTCTCATTATTATCTAAGGTGATTTTAAGGGTGTCTATTTGGGGTTCCCAAATGTCCTCATATCCTTCATCCCAACAAGGACCATTATCAAAGGGGTTGTCATAACAAGGCTCACCAAGCTCAACACAATTGTCTCCCTCTAAAATGTCACCCTCAAAGGGTGAGTTTTCACTCAAGATCACATCCATCTCACTCTCACTTTGCCCATTAACATCAAATTCCATGGAAGTTGGGTTCATTGTTACACAAGAAGAGTAGGATGACGGCAACCAAGCATTGGTTTCACAATCAAGAATGTACTCCTCCTCATCATCACTCTCTTCCTCTAGCACTCCATCTTCCCAAGGAGGGGCAAATTTGTGGGCATAGTAGGTTCGCTCAAGGTTATAGGAAGGTGTCTCATTCTCACAAATCACATTTTCATCATAGTTTTCCTCAATAAATTTTTGAAATGTGGTTTTTATCGCTTCCATACCTTCCTTGGCACTTTCAAAGATGTCATGTACAATTTGCTTAAGACAATGGATGGTCATGAACTCAACAAATTCCCAAAATTCCTCACAACTCATCTCACATATCCTACCACCACTCAAGTGAAATGTCAAGTTGCGGGTTTCAAGGTTCATGCCATTATAAACAACACAACATGCTTCATAATTTGAAAGAGTAAAACCATGATGCCAAGTATGAGTCATATAATCTTCAAATCTTGCAATATACTTATCAAATGGCTCATTTTCATATTGCCAAAAAGTGAAAGTAGACATGTTGATCAAAAGAAATAAAGCAAGTACAAGAAATAAAATTCTCAAGGAACCAAGATCCCTCAAGAAGAAGCACAACTAAAACTAGACAAAAGAACGATTCAAATACACAACACCGTCCCCGGCAATGGCGCCATTTTGATGAGCGTGTCGTTGTCTGCTCTCAAACACATTTATACCCAACTACTAGCATAGCAAGAAAGTCGGGGTCGAACCCAAAGGACAGGGGTATTTGTATTATTCAATCTAATCGTACTTGTGCTAAGGGTTGTCACAATTGATTGGAATTGATTGATCCTAAACTAATGAAAGCAATAAAGTAAAACAAGCAATGAAACAAATAAAGATGTAAACAAATAATAAAGGATACTAGGATGTCATGGGATCATAAGGGAATCATGGTAAGAAAGCATAAATGAGTTATATAGATGCAAGCAATTTATTATTGTTGGAACTACGTTAGTTCATGTCATATAATTCATAAGAAGATTTTGGTCCCGGAGCCGAGTCATTTATGACTTTACAACACCTATAAGTCGACTTAATTCTTCCTATTAAACTACATGCATGATAAACCAATTCCTAGGGAAAATTACGTCTCGGAGCCGAGTCGGTTAAGACTTTACAACACCTACAAGTCAATTTGGGTTTTCCCTATTTAACAATATCCAAGGTCTAACAAGTCTCGAGTTGGTTTATAACTTACAAGCCTTATTGAAAGGATAAGAGAAACATGCTAGCTTGTCAATCAAGCATTTCATCAAACATGATATATGCACAAGTTGAAGAACAATAAGCAAGTATTCATATGAACTCATTAAGCATAAATCTATCCCATGATTAACTCCCATAATCCCCCACTAGTCCTAGTTAAGTAACTACTCACTCATTATCATAATGTTATCAATGGTGTCAATCATCACAACAAGTATAAACATGATTAAAGAGTGAGGAAATAAACAATAAAGAGTAAAGAGTAAAGAGATTATACCAAACTTAAGATGAAAAATTGGAAAGGAAAGAATAATAGAAGAAAACTTTATTGATTGATGAAGAGTTGTCAATTCTCCAATAATAACCCAATAATATTCAATTACCCAATAATAGACTTGAACAATAATTAAGGAAAGATTAATGTGTAATTTTGTGGACTTATTAAAGGATAATCTATTCTAATCTACTCCTAATCTAATCTAAGAGAGGTTTTTATCTAGGAGAGAATTGGTAATTATCTAGGTAGTACAATGGGGTATTTATACTAAAGATTAAGTACAAGAATTAGGGTTACAAAGGGTCTTAAATGATGATTAAGTCCTTAAGAAAAGATTGGTGCCTTGCAAGTGCCGCAAGGCCATGCACGTCCTAGCTTGTAAGTCCCTTAAGGACACCCACGTCCTAGCTTGCAAAGAAAAGCTTGCTGCATAACAATCCGCTCGTCCCGAGTGAAAAACGCGCGTCCTGAGCTTCAACTCGAGCGGGTTGAAAACGACCCGAGCGGGTTGAGCTGTAGTTTCCCTTTTTCTTGCTTTTAATCCTATGATCCTTCATATAACCTTTATTCCTACATCCTTGGTCATCATTCTTGCCTCCTCTCCATACTAGTCCATCCAAGATCGTCAACAAGCTTCCGAATATGCGCGAGAGTCGGGAATTCCATCTCATTATCTCCTTTCCTATAAAACATATAAAATGCACTAGGAAAGCAATATAGAAAGGATTTGACGGATGGAATGGCCATAAAATGCTATATTAGTATGCAAAATTAGGTCAAATTTGGGGTCTAAATCTGCGCAATTAAGAGCTACATCATTTTTTATGGTCAACACACCGACTCAAATCTGAAGCATAACCATCCGGGAGTTTCAAATTAGCAACCCATTCACATAGAGCCCTTTTCCCCGCAGTTTCTAAAACAAACCTAGATGATATAGGCCGTTTATAGCAAAGTTCATTAAAGTCGAGTTTATCCTTAGGGCCAAATTTAGTTTTACCTGGTACATCCATTATCGTGTTGATAAGCTGTTCAAAAATATTTTTCTCAGTGTGCATAACGTCTAAGTTGTGTCGAATCAACAATGTTTTCGAGTAAGAAAGTTCCTAGAATATGCTTTGCTTCCACCAACTTTCATTCTTGTCTTTCAATCTTTTCAATTCTTGACCAGAAGCATCAACTATTTTTGGCAAGTCTTTTACGGAATCCTACACTTCATCACCCGTTAATTTCGATGCGGCTATGGGATTCTAAGTTTTTCTAATCTTTAGAAAATGCTTACAATTATTGCGGAAAGGATGATCAGGTCATAAGAACTCACGGTGACAATTAAACCAACAAGCCTTTTTGCTATTTTTAAGCCAAAAAGATCTATGTTCTTTTTCTTGACAATAAGGACAAGCACGGTTCCCACTTGTAGACCAACCGAAAAGCATGCCATATGCCGGAAAATCATTGACTGTCCACATTAATGCAGCCTTTAATTGAAAATTTTGTTTCTTAGAAACATCATAGGTGTACACGCCGGTTTTCCAAAGTTCTTTCAACTCTTTGATCAACGGTTGCAGGTACACATCCAAATTTGTCTTAGGGTTCTTAGGACCTGGAACGAGCAGAGATAAGAATATAAATTGTCGCTTCATGCATAACCAAGGAGGTAAGTTGTACGGAGTGACGATAACGGGCCAACATGAGTAATTCTTCCCAAATTTCCCATAACTGTTAAATCCATCTATACACAAACCCAGCCGAACATTACGAGGCTCACTTGCAAATTCTGGATGCTCTCTATCGAAATGTTTCCACGCTTCTCCATCACTTAGGTGTGCCATTGTCTCCCTTTCTCTTAATCGAGAGTTTCTATGATGCCAACTCATCTCACCTGCTATGTGCTTGGTTGCATATAATCGTTGTAACCTTGGCGCAAGCGGGAAATAAGTTAAAGGTTTACAAGGATTTGCCTCCCACTTGAGTTTTTTGTACTTTTATACCCAGATGCATGACACTTTGTACATTCCTCAAGATTAGCATTTTCCTCCCAGAAAAGCATGCATCCAGTAGGACAAGCATCGATCTTCTCATGGGGTAGTTGGTGTCCCTTAAGCACATTCTTTAATCTCATTAAAATTGCACGCCATTTCATTATTTATTGAAATAATGTCACCTACGAACGACACAAACCCATTCGCGCATCTAAGAGATATGTTGTTCTCACATTTGAGTGCTACCAACCTAGTTGCCGCTGGCAACAAACTCGTATTACTTCCCTCATACACTGGTTGTTCAGCTTTTCTAGCATTTTATAGAAGGAAGAAACTAGGGGGTTTGGGGTTTCATAACGCACTTCTTCATCGCTAAGGTCATCGGGATTGAGTCATGCTCCTCTAATATTTGATCAACATTATCACGTAATGCATTTTCCACGAGCTCCTGGTAAGGATTCTCACTAACTACGATACTACTTGAACTTCCTTTGGTAGGCAGTTCCTCCTCGTGATACGTCCATACATAGTAATTATCGGCAAAACTATTCGACCAAAGATGATCTTGAACTACTTTCTTCCCTTTAAAAGCTCTGTTATTGCATTTCTTACATGGACACCTCATTTCACCAAAATTCTTATACACACTACTTTGTTCCGCGAATTCAATAAACTCTATCACCCCCTTTGCAAATTCACGCTTGGGTTTCTTTTTTCGTCTAATCTTTTATACATCCACTGCCGTTCTAATCTTTTCATGTTTTTATGTATATACAATTCAATTTGTTTGTATATATGTTATAAATAAACAATAACAACCAAGAATAATACTCAATAAACATTATCATAACCATATAACTATTGTCAACAAGTAATCTTTCTTTTTTTGAATTGGGTCCTTATCACTCCAACCTAAACCCATCAATGTACATTTCAAGTCACTAGCAAACACGCACTTGTGATTTATTAATGAGGAAAAAATACGGCAGCAATTCCCCTCTGTTCTCTAAATACACAACGTAAAATAAGTAATTACTCCACATATGCAATCAGAGAACATTAAAGGAATTGTCACCGAGCTCTTTCCTCATTAACAAATCACAAGTACATGTTTACTATCTGAGTGACTTGAAACATACAAAGACAGCCCCAAAACGGGGACTACTTAAAAATTACTCCTAATGAGTAATTTTTGAACGGGTACTAGGTCAATATGAACAATAATTTCAATAATACTAAAAACAAAACATACAACAATGTCAATTAAAAAAAACTAACTAACAATCTACATTTTAATTAACATTAACATTTCACAAAATTTAACAAAATTTTCACAACATCAACATTTAAACAAAAATGGCTTCTATCCTATGTCAACATGCATCAACACCAACATTAATTTCAATATCAATCACAAAAATGGTTTCTAACCTAAGTCAATTAACCTAATAAACTTAATTAAACAAAAATTAATTTAAAAGAGATTAAAAAATTACCTAATTAATAAATAAATAAATAAAAGGAAGAGTGATGAAGAAAGTGGCGGAGGATAGTAGTGGTGGCGGGCGGCAGGTGACGGTGGTGGAGGGCGGTAGGTGACGGCGGAGACGGGCGGCGGCGGTGGCGGCAGCAGTGACACCTATAAAAAAGAAAAACAATAAAGAGAAGAAGAGGAAAAGGAAAAGGAATAGGAAAAAGAAGAGAGAAAGGACATATCTGGGGCGGAGATGGTGGTGTAGATGACGGTGGGGGTCGGAAGGAGAGGAGGGTGGTGGTAGTGGTGGTGGTGGTGATGATGGTTGACAGGGCAGTCGTATACCTATCAAAAATAACTAACTAAACTAACTATATAGCTAGGGAAGTCAGGTCGATCTCCTCAGGGAGGCAAGATATCTGTAAAGAGTCCGTCTATTTGGTCACAAAATGGGGGGTTTGTAAATTGATTTTCTAAACTAAAGGTGTAAAAGAAAGAGAAGCAAGGAAAGAGCAGTAAAGTCAGAAAGTAGAGATAAACTATCAATAAAGAAGGGACATGTCAGGATTTCGGTTCACTACGGTAGTCCAGTGACTCAACTGCAAATAGTCTAGATAAATTACTGTGAGACGGATATGGAAAGGTCCTTCCGGTCCACTTTCTATCCTAAATTTCCACTAACTTAACTTACGTCCTCGTCAGGGTAGTCTACTGTTCATAGCAGGTCTATTTAGTCCAATCTTCCGATCCAGGATTAAATTTAGCCAGATTAAAAGGTGACTCAGAAGCGTGCAATCAACTAAGTCGGTAAATACAGTTATATTGCCATGGGGACAGAATCTCACAAATAATTCATCTAACCTATTCACTACATCGTCACATTTCTACCGTAGATCCCCTAATCCCAACATGAAATGATTTAGCTACTCATGCTATTAATATTGTCAAAACTAATAACAACGAAATAACTAACATTAAACATGATGAAATAATAATGAAATTGCATAAATAAAGATTAGGGCAGGAACTTAAAAAGGAACAAAACAAGTAATTAAAGCAAATGATTGAAAGATTGAGATTAAAAGAGAGTAAGAGATTACGATCGCAAGAATCCGGCGTAAAGAACAACTAAATCCGAGCGAGAAAATCCGAAAGCAAAAGTTACAGTAGAGAGGAAAAAGCAACGTAGTCTTTTTGCAATGAAAGATGAATAAAAGATAATATATTATTAGATAGCTCCCTAATGACCTAGTTAATGTACGTTTAAATAGAAAAATGCGAAGTCCAATAACTAAAAACAAGTTCACGGATTAATTAAAGCCTATGGAAGACAAAACCACTCGATCGAGCAGTCTGAAACAACTCGATCGAGTACTTCTCCAGGAAATCTACTCGATCGAGTAAAAATAGTGCTCGATCGAGTAACCTCTATTTCCAGCACTATTTGATCAAGTAAAATACTGCTCGATCGACCATCCTCAGCCATAGAAACCACTCGATCGACCAATAAAAGGGCTCGATCGAGTATTCTTCCTCTGAAACAGCTCAAACTCGTAACCGACTGCTTCGTAGACCGTTCCTTCACGTATCCCAATGCAAGATCTCACTCAGAAAAATCCCGTGTCCTCAAAATGCATGCAAAGTAGGACGAAAATGGTACGATTCCACTACTTTCACGTTCATTTCTACAAAACGGACACAACGAACCAAAGTAGCCAATTCGGGGCATAATGCGATATAAACAGTACAAAAGTACATGGAAATACGTGCTAAAATAGGCTAAAAAGACTATACAAAATGCACGTATCAAATCTCCCCAAACCGAACCTTTACTCGTCCTCGAGTAAACTAAAATGCAACTAATGGAACGGAAATGAAAACTCAGAGCTAGCTTAACTTGTCTACTTGAACCAGTTTAATGCAACAAAATTAACGATTCTGACTATGCGAAATCAATACGCAAACGAGTTATAAGTTGTTCAGAAATATAGCCGACCTATCGACCTTGCAAGACCAACAAAATCGGACTCTCACGTGGCCACTCTTCTCTCATGAAGCAAAGGGTGAATAATATATGTGAAAGAAAGAAAGAGAAACAGCCACTCACCTAACTGCGACCTACATAGCATGCGTGCAACAAAAATGAAAGACAATTCAAGTACTAATGCACACACTCCAACCAATAATGTCCGTCACGGCCGAGGGCTTACAAATGATATGGGAATATTGAGGTTCAGGTGAGAAAAGGCAAAACAAGTTATGGAAATGTGGAGGTAAAAGCGCCAAGCTAGTTCCTAAACAGGACCATATAAGATCGTCCGAATCTCAACTGACTGAAAAATAAAGTACAAGTGCCCTTCATTTGGCACACAGCTCACTAATCACATACACTATCTCCTCAAAAATATGGAATAAGAACGGAGGAGTTAGACGGTCACAAACTTCCCTTTTTTAATACCGTCTAAATGAATCAACTGATACAAATCAAATATTATTTTCAACCTTTTTTTCTTTTTCTGACATACGTGAATCATTCACTCATTTTTCCTTTTTTTTTCTTATTCACGTTTTTCTCTTTTTTTTCAATTCTCTTTTTTTTTTTTTTTTTCTTTTCTCCTTCCTTTATTCACACTAACTCCAATCAAAATGATACGGCCAAACTGCAGATGGAAAATCATACCACAAAAGACATACTAAACTAGCTTGACTAGGCAGGCTCAGTTTGGGATGTAGCTAATGGGTCAAAAAGCCAAGTTTTGGCTTAAGTGGAGCTAAATGGGTGAAAAATATAAGAAAAGGGGAAAATTTGCAAGCACCTCTCTGCATGTGACACCGACCACAAACCCGAATGTGTGCATTTGACAAGAAATCGAATGTCATAAAAGTGCAAAAATGATAAACATGCTATGCAAGGAGTACTACTCTCAATTCCTAATGAACTGGTCATGAATGTCACTAGTTATGGGCTCTAAATCTCAGAAATTGTAAAGTAGGTTGCCGATTTATCAGGTCAAGTCTACACAGTCAGCTATATTTGAACAAAAACTCGTAGACTATGCGTATGACAAAACTAATAACCGTCAATAAAAGTGCAAGGCTCAAGTAAAATGACAAGTTATAGTGCAATATCATCACGGAAATCAACCGTTCCGACTCAACCTATATGCAAAAAAAAACGTGAATATTTTTTGAATTTTTTGAAGTTTTCTAATTTTTTTGGTTTTTTTGAATTTTAAAGAAATGAATAAATACAAATGCAAGCTGAAAATATAAACGTGAATGCAAAACAAATGCAAATGCAGACTCAAAAGGATGCAATGCCCTCCCCAAACCAAAATGGACAACTCCCTCGTTGTCCTCCAGCATACACCAGCAGATATATACAGGGGAACGGGAATATACAACCAATAAAGAATGAAAAACGATAAAATAAAAAGGGGACAAAAGAAATAAAAGAGCGAGAATAAACATACAAAACACGAACTTCCCCAAACCAGCCTGAAAACTGGGGAAGTGAGTAGACCAGCAGCTACTCGTCAGCCTCCTCCTTCACGTCCCCCACCGTCACGGTGTAGTCCAGATCCACCTCCTGCTCTCTCCTCCTCCTCTGCTCAGCTCGAGCTCTCTCCGCCGCCGCTGCCGGGTCCTCGTCCTCCTCCTCCTCCTCACTAGCAGGCTCCGGGTACCCCTCAGCTGGGTACCGGTAAAAGGAAGGGTGTGGCCAACCCTCTGGGATCGGACGGTGTTGCCTCATGTGATACTCGTATAGAGGGAACAAAGTCAAAGCTAAGTCCTGCTCCATACGAGCCTGTCTCTCTGCAATCTCGATCAACAAACCGTCACGACGCCCTTGGTCTATGACCGTGGACGCCTCAAAGGGTAGAGGAGGTAAAAAATTAGCCGGTAGAGCCGGCTGTGTCTGTGTCTGGTCGGCAGGCGCGGGAGTAGGAGTAGGAGTAGGGATCGGGGTAGGTGTGGCCGTGGAAGTCTGGCCACCCGTGGAAGGTGCGGATCCCTCTCCGGTCTCAAGTCTACGCCGTTTCTTAGCAGCAGGTAAGGTAGTAGTTGGTCGGACCGGTAGGTGGTACTCCGGTAAAGGTGGTAGTCGGGCGCCCCGTGCAGCAGTGGGCAAAGGGGCTAGACGAGGGAGAGTGGTGCAAGGTAGGTCTACGGACAAGGAACCGTCTATCTTCCAGGTCCGGTAGTCAGAAGTCAGCCAGGTCTGAGAGTGCATAGACGCTAGGCTCAGGTACCTATCTCCCTCGATGTACGGTAGGTCACGAGGCAAGTCATGGAGGAGAGAGCGGGCAAGAATGGTGGCTATGCCACCGCAGACGATAGTGCCCGTGATCTTCTCTCCCTGAGCCTGGAATTACTGGGTGGTCAAGTATGCGATGTTGAGGGTAAAGGGACCCTCACAGTCGATGTTCAGGTAACCGCCTAAAATGGAGAGCTCGTTGTTGTTGATGTTGTTTGGCTCCCTTCGGCCAAAAATAGTACTCCCCATCAGTCTAAGGAAGTAACGGGCAGGGGGAAGGTGGACCTGAGCGAGCTTTCGCTCGGGAAAGGTGGTCTGGGCCAAGGTCCGCCAAAGCTAACGGATGACCTTCCTAGGGGCAACAGTGGCGCCCGTAGAGGAAAGTCCAAGTCTAGTACCACACTCCTCCAATGTCATCGAAAAGGTCCGGTTGAACAACCGGAAGGACACAGAAAGACTAGTGGGGGCAGCATCGTGTGCCCCGGAGGAGAAGGTGAAGGAGCTGAAGAACTCAAGACTAAGCTCCCTAAAAGTATGACCACTCATAGTGATGAGTCCGGCCATCCCCGTGCCCCGTAAAAGCTCACAGACCGGCTCATAGAAGCCGAGCCTCTCAAGTGACGCACGGCAAAGAAAACGCGTAGGGAGAAACTCGCAGTCAACTAAGTTATAAAATCTAGTACGATGTACACCATTAAGAAAAATTACCTGCGGGTACTCAAGGTGGGAGTCGAGGGTGTCGTCCACTCGGCTGGTAACACGGCCAGCAGCAGGTGTAGCTCGACCACGACTGTAACACCCGCGAATTTCTCATTTTGACGTTTATACTTTATTTAACCGTTCAATTACTTTATTTTATATTTTAAATTATTTAACTTAATTAATTTTATTTTAAACACGATTTTTATAAAAACTGTATTTTTATAAGCCTGTTTATATAAAAGTATATTTTGTTTGTCGGGTAAGATAATAATGATAATATTAATAACAGTTAAGTTTTGTCTTAAATTATATTAGGTTTGACACGTATTCCCATCTAGCACAAGACCGTCACATTTTCATTTTGAGGCTAATTTATTCGGACCAATCCGATTCCTACTACACATAATCACACTCACTTTATCTCTAACATATTATTATTATTATTATTATTATTATTATTATTATTATTATTATTATTATTATAATTATTATTATTATTATTATTATTATTATTGTTGTTGTTGTTGTACCCGTCCCCACCCACCGTCACTTTCCCCTTTCATTTCCTCCTTCCCTCTTTCGATCTATCAGCAACAACAACAACCATCAACCAGTGAACCATTTTCGTCACCTCCAACCTCAGATCCCGCCTCTATTCTCAACCAAATTCGATAAACTTTACACCAAACTCTTCCTCTTTCCGTCCTTCTTCCTTCCATGTAAGAAAGGGACTGACTTTCTTCACGTTTCAGGTCAGCCGCCCCTTTTTTAGTTCGAAATTCCTTTTTAATTTTGTGTATTTTGTGTGTAGATATTAACTCGGACAACTCGGAGTAGCTTTGTGTTAGAATCGAGTTTGTTGAAGAAGTTATAAGGTAACGGTGATAGGTTACTCGACAAAAATGTCGAAACTCCGTCTTATATGTCGTTTTATATACTCTTGTTTGATTAAATTTGATTCCTTCCGTTTTTTTGTCATTTGTATGTTAACTTCCATCTCAAAACAATGTTGATATGGGGTGTTTTTATGTGGCCTGTTTTCATGTAATATCGAGCCTTGTCAGAATGTGTGTCTCCATGTGTGTTTTCATGGCAGCTAACCTGTAGAACGAGCACAGTATAATCGGGTTGCTTGGAGGAAATATTCTGTCACACTTTACCCTAGCTGCTGCTACATTTAACATACTTATAATCACATAGACTGACTGCTCCATATCAGGAAATAAATATGAGTACTTTGTGAGCCGTTGTAGTACATCAAACTGAGCAACTCGGATATTTCACTAAGGTTCTGCAATTTTCATGCCAGTCATAGTTGTTGTTATTCATGAATTAACTGTGCTTAATTTCCGTCTTAAATTAAAGTCATTTGGGTTGTTTTGTGTCCTGTTTTTCAGTCGTGAAACGGTGTTGGGTGGCGTACTCTGTGGGTCTGTTTTAGGCCGGCTTTGGTGGTTTGTTGGGAGGTTGTTTGGGCTGTGTTGGACGGATATTGGAAGCTATTTTAGGTGTGTGTAAGTGGTGGTTTCAATGGAAGTGTCGAGGTGTGTTCCCGTCTCAAATGTGGTCTTAGTTTGGCTTAACTTTGGTCTGCTTTATGCGTAGGAATGAGTGTTGTTAGGACAGTTTTTACGGTGCATTTTGGGACTGTTTTGGACAGCCTATACACGGCTGCTTTGGGTCCGGATTGGGACAATTTCCATGATGAATATGGGTTATTGTGGGACGGTTTTATGAGTGTTATGCGAGCTATTTTGGGACGGTGAAAGAGTGGTAGAAATGGGCTGTTTTGGGACAGTCAAGCATGGGTTTTGGTGGCTGAATTGGGTAGTTACTTGGCTGAATTGGGTAGTGGTTTAGGTGGTGTGTTGGTGACGGTTGTGACCTGAGCAGGAGCGGTCTGTGGCCTGGTCAGTGGCTAAGGCTGGCCAGTTATGGCCCTAATCATGAGGTTGAGCCGTGGCCTAGCCTCGGGTTGTGTACCTTCTTGAGTCGATTTAAATTCGTGGTTGGTTTATTTAAAACCCGTCTCATGCTTTATATAACTTAATTCGTTAAATATCGTTCATTCATGTATTTTTCTCACATTAATCATAAATGTTGAATTTATTATTTATTCAAGTCAAAATTTGATGAAATGTCTCATTTACCCATAATATGAATTTTTAATCCGTTCATTCTTATTTATTTATCGTATCTCAAATATGAGTGAATTATTCTACTTGTTTAATTAAATTGAGTCATTTATAATTGAGTGCTTATTTTGCTTATTATGAATGGTTCATTTCCGTCTGTTTGTATTTTTATTCAAGTGACAAGTAGTGAAGAAATGGATTACTTATTTACATTCATGAACATAATTTGGCGGGAAATGTCTTATTTAGATTATCATCGGCTCATTTCATTAGTAGTCTCTTCCCAAGTTGATTCGTATCGCTTGGTTGAGTCGTGTTCGTTTGATAATGCCTTTATGTTATACCGTATTGCTTGACTTATCTTTACGCCTCTTTCGGACTGTCCTGCCGATTGTGGGCTTGGCTCATATCTTCCACCTCTTTCGGACTGTCCTGCCGATTGTGGGTTCTCGATTTCCGATTTAGGGTTCGGGTCTTGGATGCGGACTGTCCTGCCGCATGTCGAATCGGGAACTGTGCTGTCCCGAGAGTCTGGCCAGATTTAGACTAGGACTGAGTCTTGGGAGTACCATTGTCGTCCTACCAGGGGAATTATATATTTATATATGAGTAGTAAAGGTCTTGCTTGGTTATAGATATTGGTATTTGTCTTTCATGTGTTGTTTGACTTGGTCCTATCGGATACTAGGGGTGAGCTATAAGCCCTCTAGTTGCGATATGATCATTGGGATTGATGTTCCCATCCGTTCTTATGGTGAGATGCAAGCCATAAGTATGAATGTGACATTAGTAGCCACGTCTCGTACAATGTTTGTTAAGTGGTTTTCCAAATAATTGCTACAGTTTCTATTCTTGTAATTTGCATTGGTTGATCCCTTACTTAACTGCTTCACATGATTCAGATTCCAATCTCATATCTAAGTTGCAATTCTTTGAAATGCGTGCTTTTGCATGAATAACCGTATTCTTATCTTTCATGTTATTTGATTGTCTCACATGAATAGTTGAATCTTTATTATGCTAAGGTTGGTCTATCTTGTTCTATCTCATTTAATTGCCATGTTTAAATATAAACTTGATATTCATGCCTTTCGTAAGTATCTTATCTGACTTACCTGTTTTTGGTTCTTTGTTATGTTCGTTTTGACTTTTTGTGGCTGGGAGAACCTTGAGTTACTCCCCACTGACTGTGGCGTTCATGTTTACATGAATGACAGGTATTAGTGGTGCATTCATGGACAGGTATTAGTGGTGCATTCATGGGGTGAAGACTTGTGTGAGCTAGCGAGCACTTTGGCCTTGTAGTCGGTTTATTAGGATTGCTTAGATTTACCTTTTATTGTATTGTCATTCGAGGGATATATTTTCCCTCACTTTGACTATCACGTTTGTATAATTTAATCTTTATTTCCGCAATCTTTATTTGTGTTTTGGATTCTAATGAACCCGCGCTTTAAATTTTTAAAAGTTTCAAAAATTTCCTAAATTCCCGCTTTAATTTATTACTTATATTTTCCGCTTTTTCGCGGGGTGTCACAGTTGGTATCAGAGCCTATGATGCTCCCGACGCACACACGTGTACCCCAAATTTAAATTTGGACTTGACCTTGAATAATAAATGAGAGATGGGTAGAAATAAGGACCTAAGTTGGTAGTCTCTTTGTGTATGCTTCGTGGTAGGTTCTAACATGTTTGTTGATTGTCAATTATTTTTGTACCCTTTGATCAATGACCGTGAGCTTACCCGCGTTGCGATCAAGACTTGGTGCTTATTGTCGAAGATGGAAGGTTTGTTCAACCTTTTCAAGAATGCTTTTTCTTCCTCGAGGATGTTCCTTATTCTTTGTGTATCTTGCCTTATTCTTTACCTCTTGGTGCCTATCCTTCTTCTAAACTCTATTTTCTTTTTCCTTGGAAGTTACTTTTGTACCCTCCTAACTTGTCCTTGGTTCCTTGTTTATCCTCCCTTGACGCCTTGTAGATATTTCTCTTTCTTTTGTGGAATGTTAACCTTGGTTGAAGAATTTGACTTTTGAGGAGATTGTTTGTCGTTGACCCATAACCCTGGTTTTGAGAGGTTGTGATGCTAGAAAGACCTGGGTAGTGTGATGAGACATACTTGGTGATTCCTATACCTAGTTCCTTGATAAAGTGAGTATAATTGACCGGTGGATTCTGTGTGTCAAGTGTGAGTTGCCTATGCTACTAAAGTTATAGGACTTGGCTTTGTTGTTTATGTTTGGGATTTGAAAGCTTAGTAGGTTGGCGTTGTTACCTTAGGAGTAAACATGGAGAAGGGTTTTTGATGTGATTTTGGAAGGATATACCTTTAGGATGTTGATAGCCATACATAGATAGGTGTTTCCTTTTGACGTTTGTTGGGTATGAGTATATCCTTGTTAGTAATTTTGATCTTGTTTTGTGGAAGTCGTTGTGAATGTTTAGTGATTGTGAATTGTTGAATCACAAGTGTGGTGAAGTACCTTGTTTCATGGAATAGATTAGATGTAGAGTAGCGTAAGTTATCTTGAGGAATCCTTGGAAGTAATGTGGTTGAGAGATTGATTTTATTAGGAAGTTTTCGAAACTGTTTGGGATGAGGTAGTGGTTGAGATTTGAGTACCTGGCGTTTCCTTGCTGTCTAATTTCCCCTTTTCCTTGACCATAAGCGTTACCGTTCTTACCGCTCTTTCTCACTTCATCATGCTCCTCCTTTAAATTGGATGCTGGTAACCTATAAAACTTCATCTTTGACATCCTTGTTGACTTTACTTCGATTCTTACTCCTAGAAAGTTCATCATGTTTCCTTTGTTGGTTAAGTTTGGACTCTCTTAGCGTACTTTGTATTTATGAGGTCTAAGTTACTTTCCTTTTGACCAATTTCTAAACTTTTCAAGCTACCATTTTTGGTTCGTTGTTAAAAATTTATGTTACTTCTACAAAACTTTGCCTCTTTTAAGGGTTTGAAAATAAAAATTGATTTAGTTCCTTATTTGTTCCTTGAGTATAGATTTCTTTATCATGATTTTGGTTGCTATACCCGAGTTGCTTTTTAATTTTGCTCAAATTCTAACTAACTTTGATCTATTTATGATTTATTTGTCAAAGTTTGATGTTACCTTTCCACGAACTTGACTCCTTTTTGAGTTTAAAAGTGAAACTTTTATTTTTATTTTGGCTTTTGCAAAAGAAAATTTGAGTGGATTGCCTTTTTCTTTTGGTTTTAACGTTGATGGGAAGTTAGGGCTCGTTATTAAAGGCGTCTAATAACTTGCCCCGCGCTTATCGGCGAATGATTTTATTTTAAATTTGTTTTTGACTTTGAAAGTTAGCGCTCTTGTGTGCACGACAAGAGCAATTTCGTTCCATGAATGAGACTTATACTTTTCAAAACTCCCCATAAACATTTTCGTCCATAAACATTTTTTTTGGAAGTATTTTGATTTTGGATTTCTACCAATGATTTGATATGTGACCTTATCTTCGATTTTGAGTGTGATTTTCTTGAATGCGCAACGAGAACACTTCCGTTCCTTTGACGAGAATCTGGTGCTGTTGGAAAATTTTACTTGAAACTTTTGAAGGAAATTTTAATTCTTACGATGAGTAACCTTTTAATGTTTTAATTACCGATTTGAAAAAGTCCAGTTTTTTTTTTTATAACTTTTCATTTCTACTTTCAAGTTTCGAGGACGAAACTTTTTAAAAAGGTGGGGTGATTGTAACACCCGCGAATTTCTCATTTTGACGTTTATACTTTATTTAACCGTTCAATTACTTTATTTTATATTTTAAATTATTTAACTTAATTAATTTTATTTTAAACACGATTTTTATAAAAACTGTATTTTTATAAGCCTGTTTATATAAAAGTATATTTTGTTTCTCGAGTAGGATAATAATGATAATATTAATAAAAGTTAAGTTTCGTCTTAAGTTATAATAGGTTTGACACGTATTCCCATCTAGCACAAGACCGTCACATTTTCATTTTGAGGCTAATTTATTCGGACCAATCCGATTCCTACTACACATAATCACACTCACTTTATCTCTAACATATTATTATTATTATTATTATTATTATTATTATTATTGTTGTTGTTATTGTACCCGTCCCCACCCTCCGTCACTTTCCCCTTTCATTTCCTCCTTCCCTCTTTCGATCTATCAGCAACAACAACAACCAACAACCAGTGAACCATTTTCGTCACCTCTAACCTCAGATCCCGCCTCTATTCTCAACCAAATTCGATAAACTTTACACCAAACTCTTCCTCTTTCCGTCCTCCTTCCTTCCATATAAGAAAGGGACTGACTTTCTTCACGTTTCAGGTCAGCCACCCCTTTTTCAGTTCGAAATTCCTTTTTAATTTTGTGTATTTTTTGTGTAGATATTAACTCGGACAACTCGGAGTAGCTTTGTGTTAGAATCGAGTTTGTTGAAGAAGTTATAAGGTAACGGTGATAGGTTACTCGACAAAAATGTCGAAACTCCGTCTTATATGTCGTTTTATATACTCTTGTTTGATTAAATTTGATTCCTTGCGTTTTTTTCTCATTTGTATGTTAACTTCCGTCTCAAAACAATGTTGATATGGGGTGTTTTTATGTGGCCTGTTTTCATGTAATATCGAGCCTTGTCAGAATGTGTGTCTCCATGTGTGTTTTTATGGCAGCTAACACCTTAGAGAACGAGCAATTTGTATAATCGGGTTGCTTGGAGGTGCTTGTTCTTCTTCATAAGGCTTTTGAGCTTCCTGAGTTGTTCATGGCAGGAAATATTCTGTCACACTTTACCCTAGCTGCTGCTACATTTAACATACCTATAATCACATAGCCTGACTGCTCCATATCAGGAAAAAAATATGAGTACTTTGTGAGCCGTTGTAGTACATCAAACTGAGCAACTCGGATATTTCACTAAGGTTCTGCAATTTTCATGCCAGTCATAGTTGTTGTTATTCATGAATTAACTGTGCTTAATTTCCGTCTTAAATTAAAGTCATTTGAGTTGTCTTGTGTCCTGTTTTTCAGTCGTGAAAAGGTGTTGGGTGGCGTACTCTGTGGGTCTGTTTTAGGCCGGCTTTGGTGGTTTGTTGGGAGGTTGTTTGGGCTGTGTTGGACGGATATTGGAAGCTAGTTTAGGTGTGTGTAAGTGGTGGTTTCAATATAAGTGTCGAGGTGTGTTCCCGTCTCAAATGTGGTCTTAGTTTGGCTCAACTTTGGCCTGCTTTATGCGTAGGAATGAGTTTTGTTAGGACAGTTTTTACGGTGCATTTTGGGACTGTTTTGGACAGCCCATACACGGCTGCTTTGGGTCCGGATTGGGACAATTTCCATGATGAATATGGGTTATTGTGGGACGGTTTTATGAGTGTTATGCGAGCTATTTTGGGACGGTGAAAGAGTGGTAGAAATGGGCTGTTTTGAGACAGTCAAGCATGGGTTTTGGTGGCTGAGTAGTTACTTGGCTGAATTGGGTAGTGGTTTAGGTGGTGTGTTGGTGACGGTTGTGGCCTGAGCAGGAGCGGCATGTGGCCTGGTCAGTGGCTAAGGCTGGCCAGTTATGGCCCTAGTCATGAGGTTGAGTCGTGGCCTAGCCTCGGGTTGTGTACCTTCTTGAGTCGATTTAAATTCGTGGTTGGTTTATTTAAAACCCGTCTCATGCTTTATATAACTTAATTCGTTAAATATCGTTCATTCACGTATTTTTCTCACATTAATCATAAATGTTGAATTTATTATTTATTCAAGTCAAAATTTGATGAAATGTCTCATTTACCCATAATATGAATTTTTAATCCGTTCATTCTTATTTATTTATCGTATCTCAAATATGAGTGAATTATTCTACTTGTTTAATTAAATTGAGTCATTTATAATTGAGTGCTTGTTTTGCTTATTATGAATGGTTCATTTCCGTCTGTTTGTATTTTTATTCAAGTGACAAGTAGTGAAGAAATGGATTACTTATTTACATTCATGAACATAATTTGGCGTGAAATGTCTTATTTAGATTATCATCGGCTCATTTCATTAGTAGTCTCTTTCCAAGTTGATTCGTATCGCTTGGTTGAGTCGTGTTCGTTTGATAATGCCTTTATGCTATACCGTATTGCTTGACTTATCTTTACGCCTCTTTCGGACTGTGCTGCTGATTGTGGGTTTAGCTCATATCTTCCGCCTCTTTCGGACTGTCCTGCCGATTGTGGGTTCTCGATTTCCGATTTAGGGTTCGGGTCTTGGATGCGGACTGTCCTGCCGCATGTCGAATCGGGAACTGTGCTGTCCCGAGAGTCTGGCCAGATTTAGACTAGGACTGAGTCTTGGGAGTACCATTGTCGTCCTACCAGGGGAATTATATATTTATATATGAGTAGTAAAGGTCTTGCTTGGTTATAGATATTGGTATTTGTCTTTCATGTGTTGTTTGACTTGGTCCTATCGGATACTAGGGGTGAGCTATAAGCCCTCTAGTTGCGATATGATCGTCGGGATTGATGTTCCCATCCGTTCTTATGGTGAGATGCAAGCCATAAGTATGAATGTGACATTAATAGCCACGTCTCGTACAATGTTTGTTAAGTGGTTTTCCAAATAATGGCCACAGTTTCTATTCTTGTAATTTGCATTGGTTGATCCCTTACTTAACTGCTTCACATGATTCAGATTCCAATCTCATATCTAAGTTGTAATTCTTTGAAATGCGTGCTTTTGCATGAATGACCGTATTCTTATCTTTCATGTTATTTGATTGTCTCACATGAATAGTTGAATCGTTATTATGCTAAGGTTGGTCTATCTTGTTCTATCTCATTTAATTGCCATGTTTAAATATAAACTTGATATTCATGCCTTTCGTAAGTATCTTATCTGACTTACCTGTTTTTGGTTCTTTGTTATGTTCGTTTTGACTTTTTGTGGCTGGGAGAACCTTGAGTTACTCCCCACTGACTGTGGCGTTCATGTTTACATGAATGACAGGTATTAGTGGTGCATTCATGGGGTGAAGACTTGTGTGAGCTAGCGAGCACTTTGTCCTTGTAGTCGGTTTATTAGGATTGCTTAGATTTACCTTTTATTGTATTGTCATTCGAGGGATATATTTTCCCTCACTTTGACTATCACGTTTGTATAATTTAATCTTTATTTCCGCAATCTTTATTTGTGTTTTGGATTTTAATGAACCCGCGCTTTAAATTTTTAAAAGTTTCAAAAATTTCCTAAATTCCCGCTTTAATTTATTACTTATATTTTCCGCTTTATCGCGGGGTGTCACAGTTGGTATCAGAGCCTATGTTGCTCCCGACGCACACACGTGTACCGCAAATTTAAATTTGGACTTGACCTTGAATAATAAATGAGAGATGGGTAGAAATAAGTACCTAATTTGGTAGTCTCTTTGTGTATGCTTCGTGGTAGGTTCTAACATGTTTGTTGATTGTCAATTATTTTTGTACCCTTTGATCAATGACCGTGAGCTTACCCGCGTTGCGATCAAGACTTGGTGCTTATTGTCGAAGATGGAAGGTTTGTTCAACCTTTTCAAGAATGCTTTTTCTTCCTCGAGGATGTTCCTTATTCTTTGTGTATCTTGCCTTATTCTTTACCTCTTGGTGCCTATCCTTCTTCTAAACTCTATTTTCTTTTTCCTTGGAAGTTACTTTTGTACCCTCCTAACTTGTCCTTGGTTCCTTGTTTATCCTCCCTTGACGCCTTGTAGATATTTCTCTTTCTTTTAGGGAATGTTAACCTTGGTTGAAGAATTTGACTTTTCAGGAGATTGTTTGTGGTTGACCCATAACCCTGGTTTTGAGAGGTTTAGAAGACACTTCCTGCGTAGCCTTTGCAAATCCATTCGATCGAGTGATTTTAAACCACTCGATCGAGAGCTCTGGTATGCATTTCACTCGATCGAGTAAAAATTTACTCGATCGAGTTCTCCCCTTTTTAGCTTTTGTCGATCGAGCAATAAGAAACCATTCGATCGATCAACTTTCACTCGATCGAGTACAAAAAGTACTCGATCGAACTCTTTTCCTCGTGTAAGCCTTTGAATTTGCGTATAATTCCCCAAACCTGCATAAAAACACTCGCAAAAATATCCTAAAGTACCAAATATGAATAGTAACAGTCTATAGTCTTCTAATCTACGCTAAAAACGTCTAAACTCTAATTGTCCTAATTAAATGCAATAAATAAAATCCGACGGAAAATTAAAAGTTGTTTATACAATTTGTTACACGGGGCATTTCCCCGGTCACTTCTCAAAGCATTTCAGCAGCCCCTCGGAGGGCTCCTGACTGTAGGACGTCACCTCAGCAACATTAACCGTCCTCTTCAATTTCCACGAGCTTGAACTTGAATCATTATGAGGAGAATAGTTGACGTCCACATACGCGCAAACTTTCCTCGTCCTTATTCCTTTCTCACCAGCTTTGACATCATCACTCCCACTTTGACTGACTGTAATTGCACCATGACCATTGACAGCTCCTGCAATACTTTCATCTGTACCTGCAGCAAGGAAAACAGACGAAGTTTCCTCCTGTTTGCTCTCAATCTGAGGCGGAGGGGTCACGATAGCAGCACAATGTTCCAAATCTTCATTTGGAGTGTCAATAGAAGGGTCCGTAGAAGATAGGGCATTGCAAGGCTGAGCTTGCATGGGAGCCCTTCGGGACTTTGACTGATGGAATATCAATTCCTCGTCCCCAACCTGAAAAGTCAATGTCTTGCCCCCGACGTTTATCACTGCACGGGCAGTAAATAAAAATGGTCTCCCTAAAATGATAGGGGTATGTGTGTCCTCGGGGATGTCAAGTACAGCGAAGTCAACGGGAATAAAGAATCTCCCGATATTAACCGGTATGTCTTCTATGACACCTAACGGCCGTGATATACTACGGTCAGCCATCTGAACAGTCATATTTGTGCAATTAAACTTGGTCAAACCAAGTCTCTTAGCAAGAGACAGCGGTAAGACACTCACGCTAGCGCCAAGATCGCATAACGCGTTATCAATTAAGTGGGCACCAATATGACACGGAATCGAGAAACTACCAGGGTCTGACTGTTTGGGAGGTAACTTATTCTGAACTAGGGTCGTCCCTACCTCCGTCAAAGCTACCGTCTCATGATCGTTAATGTGCCTCTTACGTGATAAAATTTCTTTCATAAATTTAAGGTAAGAGGGTACCTGTGTCAGCAATTCGGCGAACGGAACGGTGACTTACAAGCTTTTCAGGAGTTCGGCAAACTTACCGAACTGTTGATTAGCCTTTGTGTTCTGCAGACGCCGCGGGAAGGGTACCGTGATGGGTATCTCGAGCCCCTTGTTCCTCTCTTCCAACGTGTCAGCTGGATCAAGCTCTACATCCTTTGATCGAGACTTCTTTCCTCTCGAACGGGGTCTTTCAGACGATATTTCACTCGATCGACCACTAGCAGGCTCTCGATCGAGGTCTTCTTTATCAGCATCACTCGATCGAGCAACAATATCACTCGATCGAGTAGAATCCTCAATAAAATCACTCGATCGAGCTGTTTGCTTTACTCGATCGAGCTGTTCTTTTTCTTGGTCACTCAATCGAACAAAAATTCCACTCGATCGAGTCCTTTCTTCAGCATTTTCACTCGATCGACCACCTGAAATCAGTCGATCGAGTATCTTCTTTGTCGTCAGCTCTTTTTCATCCACAGTACATTGTTCTTCAGCATTAATTACCTTCCTCGGGTCTGATTTCAACAACTCCGATCCCTCATATGAACGACCGCTTCTCAGATTTATTAAATTCACCGTCTCGTGTGGATTCTTATCAGCTTGTGACGGTAATTGACCCTGCTTCCTCGTGGATTGGTTCGCGGCTAACTGGGCAACTTGAGTTTCAAGTGACTTGATGGATGCATCTTTGTGTTGGTCACTCAGTTGCCATTACTTTGTCAAAGACTGCAACATCGTCTTCAACTCAGATAGCTCACTCACCCCAACTTAGGATGATGCACCGTGATTAGGTGTAGGAAAGGAAGGAGGCTTCTGAAAGACTTATTGAGCCTTATGAGGAGGGATATATGGTTGTTGCTGCTGCGGAGGAGGGGTAGAATTGAGCACATTTTGACTTGTCCACCTCAAATTGGGATGGACCGCCCCTTGGTTATTATAATAGGAACCCCCTCCTTGCCTGTATTGTTGAAAAGCAAGGACCTGTTCCTTCTCTGTAAGACAGCCAACAGCAGTATGACCGTCGTTGCTCCCACACCTCTCACATGTAACGGTCTCCCCTCTAGTAAGCAAATGGACCGTCTGAGGCTCTCCAGCAGAATGCAGCTCCAATTTATCAAAACGAGCATTCATGACTTCCAGCTGAGCCACGACTGCCTTATCAACCGCATGAACTGTTCGAATACCATCCCTCGGGTTCCCATACTCGGCACAATGGGTCGCCATCTCCTCAATAATCGCCCATCCCTTATCATCATCAGTATTCTTTTGAAATCTTCTGTTGGATGAGGCATCAAGTATGGCTCTGTGATCATCGTACAACCCATTGTAGAACTGATTGGACAGAAACCATGGATCAAAACCATGGTGAGGAAGAGACATCACCAACCTCTTGAACCGGCACCAAGCTTCATAGAAAGTTTCATCAGGTGCCTGCTTGAAACTAGTGATCTTTGTCCTCAGCTGATATGTGCGCTGCGGAGGGAAATATCTCTTATAAAAAGCAAGAGCAAGGGTCTCACAGTATGTGATCCCCGCGGCCGTACGGTCCAAGTCAGTCAGCCACTCCTTGGCTGAGTAGTCAAAGAAAAAGGAAACAGCACCTCCTTAATCTTGTCTTGAGTTACCCCCTTTGTGGCGAGGATAGTAGAACAGTAGTCCGTAAAGACCTCCATATGCTTCCTCGGGTCTTCACCTGCCACACCTCTAAAGAGATTTCTCTCCACCAGATTGATATAGGACGGACGGATGTCAAAAGTATTCCCATCCTCAGTCTGGAGATTGAAACCTTTGGGAATAGATGATGCTTTAGGCTCCGAATGACTTGCAATATTCGGCATCTTTACTGGTTGGTTTACAGAACTGAGATTATCTTCTACTAAAGATTGATCTTCTGTAAATAGGAAATGCTGAAGTTTGGGTTCGAAAGTACTCAAGTCTTCCTTTCGTGATTCTCTTTGCAGACGGAGTCTATGCCTGAACAATCTCTCTGGCTCAGAATCAGCTGAAACTAACTCCAACCTGTTTGACCTGGGCATACACAACACTGAAAGAAAATAAATAAGAACTGTCTCAAGGAATAAGAATTCCCTGAGACGGATAAAATAAACGAAACAAAAACAGATAGGGCAATTGCCTCCCCGGCAACGGCGCCAAAATTTGACAGGGCAGTCGTATACCTATCAAAAATAACTAACTAAACTAACTATATAGCTAGGGAAGTCAGGTCGATCTCCTCAGGGAGGCAAGATATCTGTAAAGAGTCCGTCTATTTGGTCACAAAATGGGGGGTTTGTAAATTGATTTTCTAAACTAAAAGTGTAAAAGAAAGAGAAGCAAGGAAAGAGCATTAAAGGCAGAAAGTAGAGATAAACTATCAATAAAGAAAGGACATGTCAGGATTTCGGTTCACTACGGTAGTCCAGTCACTCAACTGCAAACAGTCTAGATAAATTACTGTGAGACGGATATGGAAAGGTCCTTCCGGTCCACTTTCTATCCTAAATTTCCACTAACTTAACTTCCGTCCTCGTCTGGGTAGTCTACTGTTCATAGCAGGTCTATTTAGTCCAATCTTCCGATCCAGGATTAAATTTAACCAGATTAAAAGGTGACTCAGAAGCGTGCACTCAACTAAGTCGGTAAATACAGTTATATTGCCATGGTAGAATCTCACAAATAATTCATCTAACCTATTCACTACATCATCATATTTCTACCGTAGATCCCCAAATCCCAACATGAAATGATTTAGCTACTCATGCTATTAATATTGTCAAAACTAATAACAACGAAATAACTAACATTAAACATGATGAAATAATAATGAAATTGCATAAATAAATATTAGGGCAGGAATTTAAAAAGGAACGAAACAAGTAATTAAAGCAAATGATTGAAAGATTAAGATTAAAAGAGAGTAAGAGATTACAATCGCAAGAATCCGGCGTAAAGAACAACTAAATCCGAGCGAGAAAATCCGAAAGCAAAAGTTACAGTAGAGAGGAAAAAGCAACGTAGTCTTTTTGCAGTGAAAGATGAATAAAAGATAATAGATTATTAGATAGCTCCCTAATGACCTAGTTAATGTTCGTTTAAATAGAAAAATGCTAAGTCCAATAACTAAAAACAAGTTCACGGACTAATTAAAGCCCATGGAAGACAAAACCACTCGATCGAGCAGTCTGAAACAGCTCGATCGAGTACTTCTCCAGGAAATCTACTCGATCGAGTAGAAATAGTGCTCGATCGAGTAACCTCTATTTCCAGCACTATTTGATCGAGTAAAATACTGCTCGATCGACCATCCTCAGCCATAGAAACCACTCGATCGACCAATAAAAGGGCTCGATCGAGTATTCTTCCTCTGAAACAGCTCAAACACTTAACCGACTGCTTCATAGACATTTTCTTCATGCATCCCAATACAAGATCTCACTCAGAAAAATCCCGTCTCCTCAAAATGCATGCAAAGAAGGACGAAAATGGTACGATTCCACTACTTTCACGTTCATTTATACAAAACGGACAAAACGAACCAAAGTAGCCAATTCGGGGCATAATGCGATATAAACAGTACAAAAGTACATGGAAATACGTGCTAAAATAGGCTAAAAAGACTATACAAAATGCACGTATCAATGGTGGTGTCGGATTTTTAGGGTTAGGTTTGGGAGAAAAATTGATTTGGGGGAAATTATGTGAGATAGAATGACGGGTGATTTTGCGTGTGTTTTTTAGATTAAAGAAAAGTCCTGACGGAAATTCCGTCAGGAAATTCAATATTGTGTTTGGGAAATTCAAGCGTATTGATGGTGCTACTATGGACAAAACAAGGTTGGGTTATGCACGTCTCATGGTTAAAGTTCAAATAGGGCAAGAGCTACCAGATAAGCTTTATTTTAAGGATGAGAAAGGGAATGAAATCAGTGTTCTGGTTGAGTATGAATGAAGAACGGATATTTGTGAGTTGTGTAAGAGTATTGGTCATTCTAAAGAGTAGTGTAAGAAGGCAGCATCTGTGCCAGTTGTGCAAGTAGTCCCTAAAACTATTCAGGTGTGGAGACCTGTCATCAGGCCACAGCCTATTTAACATGATAAGCGCACTCCTATAAGTCTTCCTGCACCATCTTCACCTCCTTTTTTTGGGGGGGCGGGGGGGCTATTTTTCACAATTCAAGTGCTCTTGTTTCTGGAAGTCCTATTGTTCAACTGGTAAGGCAGGAGCATAATTCTCCTAGTGGCTCTGGAAAATCTTATGCTAAAATCCTTTCAGATAAGGGTAGTCCAGATAAGAATGGTGGTCCAGTAGTGTCAACTATTATTAATAATGGATAATATAAAGTGTTGATGTTAAAGGTATAAATAACCCTAATAAGCAAGCTGATGTTAAATGGTTCTTACATAAGAATAAAGTAGGATTATTTTGTTTAGTTGAAACTAAGATTAAGACTCAATATTTTAATTCTGTCCTCAATAACTTGGGTTAATCCTAGTCTGGTATGAATAATAATGTCCATCATCCTGGAGGGAGTGTTTGGATCATCTGGGCCCCTCAGATTTTTCAGCTCACTTTTCTAGCTTCCTCTGCTCAACATATTACTGTGAAAGTGTCAGAAATTATTACAGGTGATACCTTTTTGAATATAGCTGTCTATGAGTTCAATGATGATGAAGACAGGAAAAATCTTTGGGAAGATCTGAGACAGATTAAGGATAATAATACTTTACCTTGGTGTATTTGTGAGGATTTCAACTCAGTGTTAAATTACAATGAAAGAATAGGAAGGAGTGTTTTATGGAGGAAAATTTGTGACTTCAGACAGTGTGTAGATTATTGTGATGTTGTGGATATACAAGCTCAAGGGTCCTTTTTCATATGGAACAACAAACAAGACCTTGTTACTAGGGTGTTTTGTTGCATTGATAGATGCCTAGTTAACAATGATTGGATGAACTTATACCCAGATAGCTATGCATAATTTATTAATGAGGGCCTGTTTGATCATGCTCCTATGATCTGCTACAGAAGAAAGGAATATCAGATCAGAAAAGCTCCATTCAGATATTTTAATATATAGGGCAAAGATCCTGAGTTCAAGTTTATTATTAGAGCTGAATGGGCTAAACAAATTTATGGGATAACTTTGTTTCAGGTTGTTCAGAAATTGAAGTTATTGAAAAAACCTTTGAAGATGTTGAAAAAGAACAGATATGTTGATATTGAGAAACCCACTTAGGTGGCTAGGCAGTAACTGGATCATATTCAAACTCTTATGCATAATCAGCCAGATGACATATCCCTCCTCCAAGCTGAAAAAGATGCTGCTAAGATTTATTCTAATCTCCATAGTGCAAGGTTTAGTTTCCTTGAACAGAAAGCAAAAATTGATTGGCTCAGAGAAGGGGATGCTAATACTGCCTTCTACAATAGGAAAATCAAAGCTAGAAATACTCAGAATAAGGTTTTACAAATCAAAGACATAAAAGGAGTTAACCATACTGATCCTGATTCCATTGAGAAGGCTTTTCTGGATTACTACATCAACTTGTTGGGGACAAATAAGCCTGTCAAGAAGATTCATTTTCCCACTATTAGGGCAGGTAACCTCATCACTGATCAACATGTCTCTATCTTACTTAGACCTGTTAGTCCTGATGAGGTGAAAACTTGCATCTTTTCTATTCCTCCCAACAAATCTTCTGGTCCTGATGGCTATTGTAGTCAGTTCTTCAATGATTCATGGGCGATTATTGGGATGGACATTTGTGAAGCTGTGTGCAACTTTTTTCAAACTGGTAAACTGCTCAAACAAATCAATGTTACCAATATAACCCTCATACCCAAATTTTCCAATCCTACTAGTGTCATGAAGTTCAGACCTATTGCATGTTGTAACATCATTTACAAATGCATAGCAAAGATCTTATGCACTAGACTTGTGGCTGTTCTCCCTGATTTGGTATGCCCTAATCAAGGGGGGTTCATAAAAGGAAGGAATATAATAGAGAATGTCCTTATTTCTTAGCCTCACCTTTTATAAAAGTACCCTTCACAAAAAGGTAAACAAATGACGGGGACAAAGCGAGTACATTCAAGTTGGTGCAATCGGAAACCCAAATATTGTACTGGAGTAAAAGTTTAAAACTAAGGATGCCACATACTTGATATTTCATAGAACTTCACACCTATAGTCAAAACGTTTATAAAGACACATTCAAATTCTAGCAATACAACCTACAAGCACTCCAAAGCAAACAGATGATGCTACTATAAAACTTAATGTCTTTTTTTTTAGTGTTTTTCCAGAATTGGTTGAATTTAATTCTATTTACCAATCTTCATCAGACCCAAGTCTATTACTATATCAAAACTCCTACATGACTAAATCAAATTAATAATCTCATTTACTAATAACTGATACAAACAGACCATGTCAGGGTAATAAGTTAAATAATAACAGCATAACCTATACAAACACTCATTATAATAGTAGCTTGAGAAAAATTTGAAATAAATTAAAAAATAAAGAAAAATACTTTGGCCAGAATGAGGCAACAAATCTGAGGAAGTTAAGAAATGATAGTTGTGGTATCATTACTGTGTAACACAAGATTCAACCCTTAATTTGGACCATTGTAACTTCATTTACCTACAATTCAAAAAAAAAAGGAAATCACACAACGTTTAAGTGTATCGGAACCTGAGTTCATTAATCAATAAACCCTAACTAACAAAAATAAAAATAAAAAACCCCCAATTCATTAATCAATAAACCCTAACTAACTTAAATGAAATTATTAAAATGGAAAAAAAAATACCTGCATCAATACATAGTCATTGTCGAAGTGTGCAACAATGGTGGTGAAGTGGAGTAATCAAAGTAGTGCAGTGCGAGGGTGAGGGTAGATCGTAAAAACGTAGTTCAAGGAACGTAGCACCGTATGTAAGGCGCGGGATATAGGGTGGTATCAATGGTATTGTGCGTCTGTGGTTGTGCAGGGTGGTGATGGCGGTGGTGGTCGACTGTGACGCTATGATGGTAGTGTTGGAGTATGTGTCCTCAACAATAGTGCGATCACATGTTTAAATCTCATATTAAGAATACGTAGGGGATGATTCATTTATATAGTCAACTGGTCAACATTAATCAGTAATGATCAGTTAACTAGAGTTAGACATTACTGTCGTTTGACGGTGGTGATCAGTTGATCCCTTAAGGTCACACCTAAAGGACAATTCCCTTAATAGACAAATTGATTAATTGTATGATGATACAAATAATCAATTCCTTAAAATTGAACAATTTAATTGTGAGAGAGATTATTTATATCTTATTGTAATGGGACTAAATAAGATTTATTTTAGTAATTGAAATACTTTATTACTAAAATTGATTATTGTTTGTGAAATAATTGAGATAAGAATGAATGGTTAATTATAATTACAATATGTTGTGAATTATAATTATATGATCCATTTTATTTATGTGATCAAGTATCACTAGTCAATTTGTTGTATGTAATTTAATTAATTTGTAAAATGATATTTATTTGATAAATATGCATTAAATTAATTAATAACATGTAACATACTACATGTGACATATTGTGTGACAAATGAAAAATTGACAAAATAAAATGGTAGTCCATTTTATGTAAAATGGACCAAATTATGGATGGTGTAGGGGGTGAGGATGATATTATTTTATTAGATAAAGTAAGTGTCATCATAGCTAGTGCATACTAGCTTACATACCTATTATATTGAGAAGAGGAAAAGAAAAAGTGAGATGCCACATTTTGACATTTCTCCCTTGACCCCAACCGGTTTCCCGTCCTCCTCTTTAAGAGAATTTGTTCTCTTATTCCATTTGTACATAACCACATTCATCTACATGCAATTCCTCTCCTTTCTCTCACAACTCTCTAGAAAGGTTTAGAATCCTAATAAATCTTTCATCACAAATTCTAAATACAATATTAGATTACTAGTGTAGTAATAAGAATATTATTAGAATCATTTTAAGGATACTAGTGTATTAATCTAGTTAATTAATATATTAGTTTAAGGGACTTGTCTTGGGTGCAATCAAGAGGAGGATCTCTACATTGGGATTTTGGAGGATCATCCATCATATTTTAGCACAAGAACAAATAAGGAAGGTAACCTTATTTGTGCCCTATTTCGAGCCATATTACAATGTAAGGGACATTGTCTTTCTTTATTAATCTCTTATTTTGTTATGCATGCACTAGATCTAAAGAACACATATTAAGAAGTTAATTAATTCATTATTAGAAGAGCCTAATAAGAGGTATATGAACCTAACAAATGGTATCAGAGCATAGGATGTTGCATGCATAATCGGTTATTGTTTTTCCGAGTTAAAATGTTAACATATAAAACTAAAAATTTGTGATTTATTTGATAAAGCCACGAAATCATGATGCATGTTATATATTCTGGTCCTAAAATTTTTTTAAGTCATTTTTATGAATTATGGTAATTTATTGCTCATTTTAATGATTTTTGGTTATTTTATTACATTTTTATGACTAAAATGGGAAATAAAATGCTAAAAATATTTAAACTAAGTTTCTGACCTTGAAAATTTTATATGACCTCACATGCATATTTTAATTATTGTATATAAAGTTTTGTATTAATGTGATTAATATTTCATGATATATGGTTTTTATGAGATAAAAATGGATTAAAAAGAGGTGAAATGGTTACAAATAGTTAACCTTCTAACCAGGCCATGAGATTTTAATATATTGTCACATGCATGACTTACACACTGTATGTAAATTTTTAGATGAAATGATCTCATTTAGCATGGTTTATGAATTTTTAGTGTAAAAATGGCATAAATAGTGACTATTTTAGCATAAATAGCTCAAACGAGTTGCATGGCATGAGAAAATTATTTTAGGTTGCATTAATATCTCACTTATCAGAAATAAAGTTGTAAAATTGATTGGATTAATTTTTATATACTTTAGATATTTTATGAGATAAAACCGATAAATTGCAACTATATTTTCTCGAAATTAATTTCGAAAATTTTAACCATGATTTTTGATATTATGAGTGTCATGGAAATATTCCAGAATGTTCAAAAATTTTAAATTCAAATTTTGAAATTATTGTAATTTGATTTGGATTTATTTCATAAATGTTATGATTTTAAGGTCAAAATGAGCATAAAATTAAATCAAGTTGAATTATTGTCAAAAATTGAGTGATGACTAATTTTTGAGTCCTAAGAGTTTTAGGATAATTAACTTGAGCTTAAATTTAATTTAAGTATTAATTTGTGATTAAGAATTTATTATCACGCATTTCCATAAAACCGGGTTATATAATCGATATAAGTTAAATAAGGCGATTTGGCACATAAATTGGCATGATAGATACATATTATAATGCTTCATATTTCAATTGTTAAATGTCTTTTATTTATATAATTTTGAATTATGTAATTTTATCTTAGTATGGCCTTAGTTTTAATCGATATTACCCGTAATGAAAGGGAATATTGATTCGGTTGTAATTTAATGTGATCTCGTATCACTTTTATTTTTACTAGTTTTTCCATTTTAAAAATGTATAATACGAATAGCTTTGTATTTTTATTATTATTTGTAATTATGGAATTTCTTCAAGACGGTGCCATTCGGAAAGGTGTTCCGACGAAGACGGTGTTCTTGGGAGGCGTGCCACTTGAAGGTTCAAGGGACCAAAGGAGTTGGTTTCCGAATATGTAATAGATTTTTTTATTTTCTATTTTAGGAAGGCCATACTAGGAATTTATTGTTTTTGCTTAGCATTTATTTTAATATGTTGCATGCATTGCCAAATCGCCATAATAACACATGCATATCATATCGAGTCATCGACCGTGTCAATTATAATTATCGTAGTTCACCGCTTTAGTTCACTTAAAACGTGATAGATAATAAGTTGACAAGACCTCTCACTTATAATAATTGAGAATTAGCCTTACCAAATAGTAGAAACCATGAGTCCCAATTTCATAAGGAAGTAGGCTCGGCTCACCGGGGTGCTAAACTTGTTACGTTGGGTAAGTGGGTAATAAAATATTATTACATCGAAATTTGGATTGAGCTCAACGGAAGTATTCGTGATCGTAGTCGCATGTGTTCCGGGCTAAAGATAAATATTAAAGTAATTTTTATCGACAGAGAGTTCTAGAAGTAGAATCGATTAAAGAGTTAATCCACCGACTTATATTCATAAGGGATGATTCGGCTCACCGTGCCCAAGTTAATATGAATTTGGATCTCGGAATCATTTATGATAGTTGGGTAGAGGTCACTATATAAATGCTAAAACTTGTTTAAAGTGTTTACAAGTTTGATTAAATTGACAAATGTTAATATTTCCTTTACCTCCATGTTTGTAGTTTATATATATCGCAATGGATCCTACACATGCAACAACACCAATTACCATTGAGTCTTGTCATAACTTATTTGACGAAATTTGCTCCAACAACAATCTCGATACTACTAGAGAGCTTCATTTTGGGACCAGTTCCGATGGAAACCTTAATTTCATTACTTCCTCCATACCTCCTACTATGACTAGGTCTTTTGTGAATGTGTCTCGGGTAGACCATTGATCGGAGCCATTTGGTGTTCACAATTAAGCATATGTGGTCGTTGGTCAATGGTCGATACAAAACACAATTTATACTTCACAAACAACTCTACAATTAGTAAAGAGGCAAGTAAAGGTCGGATCCCAAGGGACGGGTATTGAAATGAAGATTCTATTGTAACTAGTGGTGTCTAGGGGTGTCACAAATTGGGTTGATGTAGAAGGTTACTAAACTAAAATAGCAATGAAAATAAACTAGCAAGATAAATGAAATAAGGGTGTAAACAATTGATTAAAAGCAATAGGGTGTCATGGGTTCATAGGGGAATCATGGGATATGATCATACAAACATGTTCTCAAATTATAAGCAAGCAATTATTGTTGTGATGGATTGAGTTGGGTTATATCTTACAATCCTAGGAAAGTTTGGGTCCCGGAGCCGAATCTCTTGGATTGTACAACACCTACAAGTCGACTTAATCTTCCCTACTTAACACATGCATGGTCTAACAAGACTCGAGTTGGGTTATGTCTTACAAGTCAAGTTGAAAGGATAGAAGATGATAGTAAATGCAAGGATTCATAGGCTTAGCATTTCATCAAATATAACATGTGCATGTATTAAGATCAAAACAAGCAAGCAAATAAGATATGAAAGCATATTAATTTAAGCATGAATCATTCCCCATGTTGGTTTCCCCTAATCACCCATTAAACCCTAGCTAAGAGACTACTCACTCATTATCATATTGATCATGCTAGAAAGGTTGTCAATCATACTAACATAATGAAACATGATGAATAAATGAAAGTAATTAGCAATAATTAAAAAGGGATTAAGAGATTATACCTACTAATGATTCCAATAATAAAGCAAGAATAATAGAAGTACTTGAATCCTAGATTGAGAGGTTGTCAATCTCCCAATAATAACCCAAATAATCTTCAATTACCCAAAATAAAGTAAGAACAAGAGAGAGATTAAAGAACTAAAACTTGGATTAAAACTTAATTAATATTTGATTACAATATTGAAGAGAGATTTGATTGATATTAACTACACTAATTATTGATAAGAAGAACATGCTCCTCTAATTAGACTAATGGGGTATTTATAGTGAAAATTAGGGAGGATGCATTAGGGTTAACTAAGGGCTAAACTAGTAATTACACTTTTTAAGTTGAGCAAGGAGCCTCCGGGATTATCCGAGAGAAGGGCTTCTTCATTTCGTAGCTTGAAGAACGAAATCAGTCTTTGTCTTTGTGATCCGTGCGGGCCGGGAGTCGGGACAGCCGGATCTGGGATGGACGATCCGAGCGGATCAAGGAACAAGACGCTCGGACTGGGCATGGGGAATCCGAGCGGATTCTGGTGAGGACGCTCGGATGGCGAGGAGGACGGACGGATTCTCTACAATCCGTTCGGATTGTAGTTCAGCAACTTTCCTTCTTCTTTTTCTTCCCTTTTCTTCATGAATTCCTTGGGGATTTCCTTGGGGACTCAAGGATCCTTTTCTCAACAATGCTCTTCTACTATGCTATGTACAAAGGCCTTCTAGTCTTGTCTCTCCTTGATGCTTGGTCATTGAATATGATCAATTTAGCCTTGTTTTGCCATGAAAATGCAAGATTCTTACTCCTTTCCTACCAAGGGATCAAAATCTCAAAGAATATGCAAAACAAAGAACTAAAGATAAGAAATGACCCAAGTAGGCACTAAAAAGCATGGAAACAATGGTAATTCGGGGGCTAAATATGCGCCAATTATGGTCGCATCAAATATCCCCAAACCGAACCTTTGCTCGTCCCGAGTAAAGAGGTGACAAAGACTAGGACCAATACTAACCTAACCTAATAATAATAGCCGATATGAGACAATTAGCGGGTCTCACTCCGCCCCTTCAACTCACAACAAGACAACCATGAGGTAGGATGCCTTCTTGCAAGGCAAGGTGGGTCTTGCCAAAATGGCGACACATCCAAACATTAAGCACACAAAAACACATAATGGATGCATCTACAAAAAGAATAGCCACTTTCCTCATCTAAGTGGCGGAAATTATCTACAAGGGAAGCAATTCAAGGGTACACAATCCTTCATAGATGCAATTTGTTCAAACTACTAAGCCTAGAAGGATACCAATAAATCACCTCCAAAAGGTGTCAAGCTAGGGTACCTTTGTCCTCAATCGTTAAATGCTTTTGTCAAGAGTAGACTCCCTATGGTGTTAGAAACACTGGAGGATCGCGGAATTCCCCCTCTTGCCTAGACAAGAAGAAGGGTCGTCCCCTCTCTACCATGCACAAAAAAATGGATATGATGGATAAAGGGATCGATAGAATTTGAGTTTCATTTGGGAGTTTGCTTTTGTTTTTGTTTTTCCCCCCAATTTCTTGTGGCATTTGACTTTTTGAGAACACTTTCTTTGCCATTTCTTTTTGATTTTTGGCATTTCAATACTTGACAACTTTTTGCATTTCTTTTTGAACATTTTCAAAGTCACCCCAATTAGTAACGAGGGTGCCTTGTATTTGAAGCTTAGGAGTCTATTTTTGTTACTCCTCTTTTCATTTGATGCATTTTTGCAAACTTTCTTTCACTTTTCATTTCATTGAACTCAAATTGATTTCTTTTTGTTTTGTGCCCATTCCCTTTGATGACAAAAATGTATGGTAGAATATGGATGAATGATGGAAATATGCATGGTTTCAAGGGTCACCTTGGAATAAACGGTAGCCAAGGAGTTATCACACCACAAGGTACTCTTGACTCGGCCTTAAACCATGGGTCAAAGGATACTAGCATGACACATCCTAGGGTGTTTTACAAGCATTCTAACAAGCAAAGTCTTAAGAATAAAAAGCATCTACTAGGGCCTATATATACTTGTCAAGCTTCCCAAGTAGACGGTTTCGCAAAATTTTTCTAACATGCAACTACATGCCATGATGCAACTAACATATGAACATCCTAATGCAAATGATTCTACCAACTAATATGCCAAATAATTCTAGATGCAACCCTAAGTTCACATTGTTTAACCGCATCAATCAAAATAAAGCCACATAGTCATTAACATAAAGAGGAAAAAGGAGATTGGAAAGATCATACCATGCGGTCTTCAATATCCTCATGTCTCGGATGTGGCGTAGTCAATCAAAGTGAACAAGGATAAACAAACACAATATATACAAGACAATATATACAAAGGAAATGAACTTGTTTTTGGTTTTTCAATTTTTCAAATTTTTATGATTTTTGAAATTTTTCAATTTTTATGGTTTTTGAATAAAAGTTAAGTGTTAGAATTCCCATCCCCACACTAATATGGGCATTGTCCTCAATGGCCAAAATGATGGAAATTATGCAAGAATGATGCATGATTTCTATACTAAATGCAATTCTACACTAAGCTATACTACATGATGCATGGTTTTTGTTATGACGGAGAGGATAATTTAAATTACCTCTCGTTGCGTATGCATTAACTTCCCCAAACCAAGTAAGACACTATTGCTAATGTCAAAGCATGGGGGAGTTCATGCACATGCTATGCTATGCATGAAACTAGATTGTCATTTTGGATTTTACAAAAGTGGGAACAATAAAGAACACCTCAAAGGAACCGAGGTGCGAGTCCTTTGATGTTGCTAGGACTAAACCAACAATGATCAAAATGAAATAGAATACAAAGAGATATAGACAAACCATGGGAGTGTAGGAATCTCCAAGGCTAGTCTTCCATCATGCTACTATCATCACCACTTCCCTCATGAGAAGTGGTCACATTGCCACTTTCCTTGGCACTTTCTTCTTTGCTTTCCTCACCATCATCTTCCTCATTATTATCTTCACCATCTTCACCATCTCTTTCTTCATCTCCACTTGCTTCTTCCTCAATATTATCATCAATCTCCTCATCATTTCCAACAACCTCATTGTCTTCCACCACGTCCCTAGATGCACCCGGAAACAAGGCTTCTCTATCCGCCCAACTAGGCAAAGGACAAGATGAATCAAGGAGTCCTTGCCTAGCTAGATGTAGGAGGGGAGGATATTGAGCCAAATAAGCATTCTTCCGATCTTCATAAGCTTGCTTGTGCATGGCTTGCATTAGAAGAGTGACATAATCTTTTCCAATTTCAACTCCTTGTGGTTTGAACTCTTCATAATCATAGGGGTAAGGTGGTATAACAATGGAAGAGGAGGGAGTTTCATGATCACCCTTTTGTTGTTGAATGATGTACTCGGCTTCCTTGGATAGGGGGAGTAAATAGTTGGTCCGGTGGACACTAAGACGGCAAATCTTTGCGGGTAAAGTGAATGATCGAGCCTCACTTGTAAGCCACCCATACTTGGTATCAAGGGAATTGTGAACAACCCACTTAAACTTGTTAATCAAGGTGGACATATCAATATGATGGCCACCATCCTTAGCCTTGTACTTGCTATCCTTATTGAAATTAGGATCAAAGTGCTTGGCTAGGACCGTGACAAGGCCGCCATTAACAATTACGGTTTGACCCTTCTTCCCACTATCTACATGGAGCCATCTATCAACCAATAGCCTCAAAGAATTGTAAGGCTTGGTGTGAATTCTTCCAATATTCAAAGTTGATTCAAGGAGAATAAAATCGAGTCCCGTGAAATGATTGGTGTCTTTCCTAGCAATTATGGTATTTCCCACAACTTTGTGCCATATTCTTATGCCCGGATGATGGACCAAAAGAGCACGACAAGCTTTAAAATCTTCAAATTTCTTCCCGGAGATTGCCTCCCAAAGAGGCTCGGGATCATACTTCCCATATTGCTTATAAAATTTATGTTCATCGCTAAGACCCAAAATTTCACCCAATTCCGGAAAGGTAATGCGTCTACTAGTGTTAGCTAGACGAAACTCAATATTTTCCCTATTCTCAACTTTTGTCACTTTTAAAGAACTTAAGAATTCCAAGACAAGGGAGGGGTATGTTACTTCCTTCATATCAAACAATTTCTTTAAACCCATGGCATTTAAAAAGACTCTTGTTTGTTCAAGAACACCCAACTTCTCTAAAGTATCTTGGCATATGAATTTGGTGGATTGAATTTGTCTCATAGCAAATTTGACAAATGTATTTCTATGGGAATCGGAAATGAATGTTACCTCCGGATAATGCAAGAGTTGATTAATTACCGGAGTAGAGGGTGATGCTTCCATAGAAATTTGTTGAGGTGGTTGCACTTCCAAGCTTGGTGTTGATACCACCATTGCCAAAGCTTTCTTCATTTGTAGAGCTTTTTGCCTTTGAGAGAGAGTTGTAGTCTTTGGTGCCTTTGTTGCCTTTGCCTTTGCTTTTGTTGCTCCCTTTGTTCTTGCCATTTGATGAGCTAACCAAGAAAAAGATCAAAAATCTTCAATTTGTAGAATGCCCAAATCGATTTTGAAAGTGAAAGGCTTTGCCTTTATGAGAACAAAAATCAATTCAAAGGTGAAGATTTTGTGCTTGGTTTTGATTGTTAATGAAGATGGAGTGATTGATTTGTTATTTGAAAGATGGTTTGATTTGATTTTGGTGAGTTTTGTTGAGGGTTTTTGTTTTTGAGATGGAGAGGATGAGGGTTTTGATGTTATGGGTAGTGTTTATGAGTGAATGAATGAATGAATGAAGGTGGGGTGGGTATTTAAAGAACTCGACAATATTAGGACGCAGGGACAATCCGTGCGGATTAGGCGCAATCCGCTCGGATTCTTGACTTCAAATTTTCAAAAATCCCGCCTAGAGACGGGCGGATTACTGGGAATCCGCTCGGATTCTTTTGGATGAGACGGGCGGATTTCGCGCAGACGGACGGATTCTTGTCCGAGATTTTTCTTTGTTTTTCTTCACCGCAAGACGGACGGATTGATCACAAGACGGACGGATTACGTGAGAGACGGCGTCTTTCCGAAATCCGCTCGGATTCTTCAACATCAAGAATTTTGCGTTTTCAGCTCAGCCCAAGACGGGCGTCTTCTCGAAGGACGCTCGGATCCTCTGCGACGGGCGGATTTTCGAATCCGCTCGGATTGGTCCTTGTGCATACGGATTCAGTTCCATCCGTGCACCAACGCATTCCCTTATCATTCTTTCTTTCTTTCTTTCAAATCTTGTGTTCTTCATTGCGGGGGCACTACTAAGGCATGAATAGCCTAGGCAATTACCATCCCCACACTAAGGTAAAGCACTACACATCAATTAAAATCATTAGTCCCTCCCTCACTTCTCTCTTTTCATGACAATTATTTTGATCAAAGTAAAAATAAATCCAAAAATGACAAAAAATGCAATACAAAAATTAAATGTAAGTTAGGGAGTTAGAAATATTTACAAGTGGTGGTTTAGGGAGGACTCCACCAAACTCTCATTCTTGATGAGATGTCAAGGAGGCATGTTCAAGGTGTTGTTGATGTTGCTCAACACCTTGAAGAAGTAATCAAAAGCTTGTTCATTGTTATGGTAGAGGTCCTCAATAGACCGTGGCCCTTGTTGTTGATCATGATCGATGGCATGCCCAATGTAGGGATTAAAGATCCCTTCAAATTCGTCGTCCCAAAGACCACAAACTTCATTGAGTTGATCATTGAAAATCTCTTGCTTGGATGGAGACAACTCTCCCAATTTCTTCTCTTGGCCAATGAGGCCATCATCTTCTTCCTTGGTTGATTTTGATGAGCTTTGCAAGCTCTCTTTGTCGCAATTCACTTGCTCTTTGAATGGAGCATCTTCAACTTTCTTCCTCCATTGGAGTTCCGATTTCTTCTTCTCATCTTTTCGGCTATAATGATCAATCATGAAACATGGCTCATGCAAACGAGGAGCTCTCATGGTCTTGTCAAGATTAAAAGTTATGCTTTCATCTCCCACTTCTAGAGTGAGCTCTCCATGTTTCACATCAATCACCGCACCCGCGGTGTGTAGAAAGGTCTTCCTAAGATGATTGGAATGTTGGAATCTTCCTCCATATCAACAATGACAAAGTCCACCGGGATGAAAAACTTCCCAATTCGCACGGGGACATCTTCCCATATCCCTAGCGGTGTCTTCGTCGATCTATCGGCCATTTGAAGAGTGATATTGGTACATTTAAGCTCTCCCATTCCCAACCTTTTACTTACCGAGTACGGCATGACACTCACACTAGCCCCTAGATCACATAAGGCTTTGTTGATCGTTGTGTCGCCAATGGTACACGGTATTGAGAAGCTTCCCGGATCCTTTAACTTTGGAGGCGAACTCCCTTGAAGTATTGCACTACTCACCTTAGTGAAGGCGATAGTCTCAAGTTTCCGGATTGACTTCTTCTTTGTGAGGATATCTTTCATGTACTTTGCATAGGCCGGAACGTGATTGATTAATTCCGTGAAAGGAATTGAGACTTCTAAGTTCTTCACAATTTCCATGAACTTTCCAAGTTGATCATCAAATTTAGGCTTGGCTTGTCGACTTGGAAAAGGAAGTCTAATCACAATGGGTTCCTTTTCTTTGGCTTTGTCTTCATTTTTCTTTGAGCTTTCTTCTTTTGATGATTCCCCTTCTTTGGGACCTTGCACCACAACTTCATTCTCACTAGCTCTCACAACTTCATCCTCAACTTGCTCCTTCGGTGCTTCATATCTTGTACCACTTCTCAAGTGAATGGCACTAACCGTTTCATGTCTAGGGGGATTACCTTGAGGTGGTAATTGCCCCTTTTGTCTTTGTGAGCTCGAAGATGCTAGTTGGGTCAATTGTGTTTCCAACATCTTGGTGTGAGCTAGAATGTTGTTGATGGTGGTGTCTTTGGCTTGGCTATCTTTTTGCATTTGGGTGAAAAATTCTTGTTGATTTTTTTGCATTTGAAGGACCGCTTTTTGGACATCAAAACTTTGGTCATTGTGGTGATTGTATGGATTTTGATTTTGGTAACCTTGGTTTTGATTGAAAAAGGGTCTTTGATTTTGATTTCTCATGGGTGGTGGAGTGTATGTTGTTTGAGGGTTTTGGACATTTTGGCTTTTGTATGAGAGATTTGGGTGGAACTTGGTGTTTTCATTGTAAAAATTTGAATAAGGGGTACCACTTTTGTAAGCTTGGAAAGCATTGACTTGCTCGGTTGTTCCCCTACATTCACTTGAGTCATGACCCAAGGTTCCACAATTCTCACATATCCCGCTTGGGATTGATGAGGATGCCGTCATGGCATTGACATGATGCTTTGTTGATTTTGAGTTTTCCTCAAGTCTAGCCATAGCTTGTTCAAACTTCAAGTTGATTGTGTCAATGTGAGCACTAAGTTGAGCACCCAATTGAGTAACGGTGTCCACTTCATACTTTCCTCCTCTAGTAGCCTTGCGAGGCCTACTATATTGCGAATTATGGACCGCCATTTCCTCAATCTTGTTCCATGTTTGATTGTCATCAACTTCGGTGAACGTTCCATTTGATCCCATATTGAGAATGTTCCTTGAATCTTCATATAAACCATTCCAAAATTGTTGCACTAAAAACCATTCGCTAAGTCCATGGTGAGGACATGAGCGACAAATACCTTTGAACCGCTCCCAAGCTTCATACAAAGATTCTTCATCCCTTTGCTTAAAACCCGTAATTTGAGCTCTTAGCATATTGGTCTTCTCCGGTGGGTAGAATTTTTTGTAGAAAGCTAGAGCTAGCTTCTTCCAAGAATCTATTACAAGGGTGGCCTTATCAAGGCCCTTCAACCATTGCTTTGCGGTGCCGATTAACGAAAAAGGAAATAAGACCCATCTTATTTGGTCTTGAGTCACGCCCGTTTGAGAGATAGCTTCACAATAATCACAAAAGGTTTCCATATGAGAATGAGGGTCCTCACTAGGCATTCCCCCGAATTGGCTCCTCTCAACTAGTTGAATGAAGGCAGACTTGGCAATAAAGTTTCCGGTAAGATGTTGTGGGGTAGGAGTACCATTTGGTAGATCCTCCTCGGTGGGTATAGAGTGTGACGAGAATTTAGGCATTGTAGGTGGATTTTGTGTGGTATTGTTTAATGGGTTTTCTTCTCCTTCTATTGCGAAAGGATTGACAAACTCACTAGTGGGTTGAACAACTTCACCAACACCTCCCAAATTCCTCCTAACAAGTCTCCTATTATTCGTCAAGGTTCTTTCGATTTCACGGTCAAAAGGTAACAAATCTCTTTGTAACCTTCTAGACATGCAAAATATCAAACAACTCAAAAACAATTAGAACAATCCTTGAGGAGTTTTACTTCCTCAAGGTGAAAAAGACACAACTAAAAACAATAAAAGAAATCTTAAGTCAATTAAACACCGTCCCCGGCAACGGCGCCATTTTTGATCGGAGCCATTTGGTGTTCACAATTAAGCATATGTGGTCGTTGGTCAATGGTCGATACAAAACACAATTTATACTTCACAAACAACTCTACAATTAGTAAAGAGGCAAGTAAAGGTCGGATCCCAAGGGACGGGTATTGAAATGAAGATTCTATTGTAACTAGTGGTGTCTAGGGGTGTCACAAATTGGGTTGATGTAGAAGGTTACTAAACTAAAATAGCAATGAAAATAAACTAGCAAGATAAATGAAATAAGGGTGTAAACAATTGATTAAAAGCACTAGGGTGTCATGGGTTCATAGGGGAATCATGGGATATGATCATACAAACATGTTCTCAAATTATAAGCAAGCAATTATTGTTGTGATGGATTGAGTTGGGTTATATCTTATAATCCTAGGAAAGTTTGGGTCCCGGAGCCGAATCTCTTGGATTGTACAACACCTACAAGTCGACTTAATCTTCCCTACTTAACACATGCATGGTCTAACAAGACTCGAGTTGGGTTATGTCTTACAAGTCAAGTTGAAAGGATAGAAGATGATAGTAAATGCAAGGATTCATAGGCTTAGCATTTCATCAAATATAACATGTGCATGTATTAAGATCAAAACAAGCAAGCAAATAAGATATGAAAGCATATTAATTTAAGCATGAATCATTCCCCATGTTGGTTTCCCCTAATCACCCATTAAACCCTAGCTAAGAGACTACTCACTCATTATCATATTGATCATGCTAGAAAGGTTGTCAATCATACTAACATAATGAAACATGATGAATAAATGAAAGTAATTAGCAATAATTAAAAAGGGATTAAGAGATTATACCTACTAATGATTCCAATAATAAAGCAAGAATAATAGAAGTACTTGAATCCTAGATTGAGAGGTTGTCAATCTCCCAATAATAACCCAAATAATCTTCAATTACCCAAAATAAAGTAAGAACAAGAGAGAGATTAAAGAACTAAAACTTGGATTAAAACTTAATTAATATTTGATTACAATATTGAAGAGAGATTTGATTGATATTAACTACACTAATTATTGATAAGAAGAACATGCTCCTCTAATTAGACTAATGGGGTATTTATAGTGAAAATTAGGGAGGATGCATTAGGGTTAACTAAGGGCTAAACTAGTAATTACACTTTTTAAGTTGAGCAAGGAGCCTCCGGGATTATCCGAGAGAAGGGCTTCTTCATTTCGTAGCTTGAAGAACGAAACTGTGTTGTGCTGTGATCCGTGCGGCTGGGAGTCGGGACGGCCGGATCTGGGATGGACGATCCGAGCGGATCAAGGGACAAGACGCTCGGACTGGGCATGGGGAATCCGAGCGGATTCCTGGTGAGGACGCTTGGACTGGCGAGGACGGACGGATTCTCTACAATCCGTTCGGATTGTAGTTCAGCAGCTTTCCTTCTTCTTTTTCTTCCCTTTTCTTCATGAATTCCTTGGGGATTTCCTTGGGGACTCAAGGATCCTTTTCTCAACAATGCTCTTCTACTATGCTATGTACAAAGGCCTTCTAGTCTTGTCTCTCCTTGATGCTTGGTCATTGAATATGATCAATTTAGCCTTGTTTTGCCATGAAAATGCAAGATTCTTACTCCTTTCCTACCAAGGGATCAAAATCTCAAAGAATATGCAAAACAAAGAACTAAAGATAAGAAATGACCCAAGTAGGCACTAAAAAGCATGGAAACAATGGTAATTCGGGGGCTAAATATGCGCCAATTATGGTCGCATCAACCATATCAGTAAATCTATGGGATCCTTATCTTTGGAAGAAAGGGATGCCGAAACTAGTGGGAGTCCTAGCAAGCAAGTTCTTGCAACTAAAGGGAAATGGTTAAAAGGAAGGGAAACAAAGGTAGAAAATTCAATAATGGAAACAAGATGGCTAGTGGGACTACCAAAGGAGCCAAAGTAGATGATGAATTCCATTATTATCATGGCATGGGACATTGGATGAGGAATTGCCCCATATATTTGGGAAATATTAGGGATGGACTTGTTATTCCACTTGGTAAAATTCCTTCTGAAATTTATGTTATTGATGTAAATTTCACTTCCACCACAACATGGGTATTAGATACCGGTTGCGGTACTCACCTTTGTAATCATTTACAGGGGCTAAGAAACGTGGAAAAGCTGAACAAGGGCGATGTTGATCTCCGACTTGAGAATGGAGCTAGGGTAGCGGCCACATCCAAGGGTACTTATGTACTTGTTTTAGCAAATGGATTTGATTTGTATTTGCATAATTGTTTTTATGTACCTTCTCTTTCTAAGAACATTATTTCAGTTGCTATGTTAGACATAAAGGGCTTTAATTTTGCCATTAAAAACAATTGTTGTATTATTTCTAGAAATGACTTGGTCATAGGCCGAGGCTCTTCTATAAATGGCATTTATGTTCTAGAGACTTCAAATCCAAAGAATGACATCTATAACATATAAACCAAGATACTCAAATCAAGTGATCCAAATGAATCGTTCATTTGGCATTGTCGATTAGGTCATATTAACGAGAATCGCATTAAAAGATTAGTTTCAACTAATGTTATTAAACCATTTGATTTTCAATCCTATGGTATATGCGAATCTTGCCTCCTAGGCAAAATGACTCGTAATCCTTTTAGTGGTAAAGGGACTCGAGCTAGTGAACTATTGGGCCTTATACATACCGATGTATGTGGACCAATGACTGTCACCGCTAGGGGAAATTATGACTACTTCATTACCTTCACCGATGATTTAAGTAGATATGGGTATATCTACTTAATGAAGTACAAGAGTGAAGCTTTTGAGAAATTTAAAGAATTTCAAAATGAAGTAGAAAACCAATTGAACAAGAATATAAAAGCACTACGATCGGATCGTGGTGGAGAGTATCTTAGTAATGAATTTGATTCACACTTGAAAGATTGTGGCATTGTGTCACAACTCACTCCACCCGGTACACCATAACTTAATGGTGTTGTCGAGAGGAGAAATCGAACCCTACTAGATATGGTTCGATCTATGATGAGTCAAACCGAGTTATCCGACTCGTTTTGGGGATTTGCAATCCAAACCGCAATCAAATCATTGAACAATTGTCCATTAAAAGCAACCGAAAAGACTCCATATGAGATTTGGAAAGGAAGGGTTCCTAATATATCCTATATGAAGATTTCGGGATGTGATGCTTACGCCAGAGCAAAGACCGACAACAAGCTAGCCCCGCGATCCGAAAAATGCATCTTTGTAGGTTACCCCAATACTTCCCGAGGTTATTACTTCTACAAACCTCATGAAAACAAAGTGTTTGTGTCTAGTGAGGCTGTCTTCTTAGAAAATGAGTTTATTTCTAAGAGACAGAGTGGGAGAAATTTTGAACTTGATGAAGTTCAAGAGCCACAAACCGAAGTGGAGGCACATGAAGATGTTCCTTCGTCATCTAATTCGGTTATTATTCCTCAACCGAGGAGGTCGGGTCGAGTAACTCACCATCCTGATAGATACGTTGGACTTATCCAAGAGGATGGAAATCTTGATGTGTTGCTTCTAGAAAGTGACGAACCCGCCACCTACAAATCTGCAATCTCTAGTCCTAATTCAGCTTTATGGCTTGAAGCCATGGAATCCGAAATGAGTTCTATGCATGAAAATAAAGTTTGGAACTTGGTGGATTTGCCTGAAGGAGTGAGACCTCTTCAATGCAAATGAATCTTCAAGGTAAAGAATGGCATAGAAGGACATGATGATGTCTACAAGGCTAGGCTAGTGGCAAAAGGTTTTACCCAAGTTCATGGTCTTCAATATGACGAAACCTTTGCCCCCGTAGCCATGCTAAGATCCATTCGGATACTGTTACCGATTGCTGTATTTCATGACTATAAAATATGGCAAATGGATGTAAAGACCGCTTTTCTAAATGGGCATTTAGAAGAGGAGGTGTACATGATACAACCTGAAGGTTTTATAGATCCTAAAAATCCTAACAAAGTGTGCAAGCTTAAGAGATCCATTTATGGTCTTAAGCAAGAATCAAAAAGTTGGAACCATCGATTTAATCATGTTATAAAAGGAAATGGTTTTACTCGAAGTGTTGAGGAACCATGTTTATACATGAAGTTCAGTGGGAGGAATGTTGTGTTCCTAATATTGTATGTGGATGACATACTACTTATTGGAAATGACATTCCAATGTTATCCTCCATCAAGGAGTGTTTGGGAAATCATTTCCAAATGAAGGATTTAGGAGAAGCACAACGCATATTAGGTATCCGGATCTATAGAGATAGACCCAGAAGGATATTGGCATTGAGTCAAGAATCTTATATTGACAAGGTTCTTCGACGCTTCAAAATGGATCAGTCTAAGAGTGGCTTGATTCCTATGGGTAGCGGGATAATTTTGAGCAAGTCTCAATCTCCCTCCGAACCCGAAGATATTGAACGCATGAAGTTGATTCCCTACGCTTCCGCTATTGGATCAATCATGTATGCCATGATATGTACTCGACCAGATGTCTCATATGCTTTAAGCATGACTAGTAGATATCAAGATAATCCAGGTGAGAGTCACTGGATAGCAGTTAAGAATATCCTCAAGTACTTGCGAAGGACTAAGGATTCTATCTTAGTGTTTGGAGGTGACTCCGAGCTATGTGTTAAGGGTTACACAGACTCGAGTTTTCAAACAGATAGAGATGATATGAAATCCCAGGCTGGATTTATATACATCCTCAATGGTGGTGCCATAAGCTGGAGAAGCTTAAAGGAAGCTGTAATTGCGGATTCTACTACGGAGGCTTAGTACGTTGCAGCGTCAGAAGCTGCCAAGGAAGCCGTGTGGATTAGGCAATTTTTGGAGGGGCTAAGGGTAGTTCCCACCGCCAAAGATCCTATCACGATCTTTTGTGATAATAGTAGGGCAATCTTTCAAGCTAAAGAGCCCAAGTCTAGCAACAAGTCTAGACACGTACTTAGAAAATTTCATGTAATTAGGGATTTCATTGAAAGAAAGGAAATAGCGATTTGTAAGGTTGGGACGGATGACAACATAGCTGATCCTTTAACCAAACCTTTATCGCAGGCTAAGCATGACCAACATGTTGTTTCCATGGGTCTGAGGCGCATGCCAAGTTTGTATTAGATTATAAGATATGAAATAAAAAAAAAAACCTTTGTTTTTGGTTCATATGTGATAATCGCATTTGTCGTTTGAGTTTATTTGTACAAACTCATTTATTAATTACTTTGTTGTATCCAAATGGGTTGTTGAGACAATATTGAACCCCATTAAAGTGAACTGGATTGACATAGTATTCGCCCTTAGATACTTGAAGGAGGTGACGTCTCGAAGTAACTAGAGTGTGATGCGATTGATGGCAAGTTCAAGTGCCATAGAGTCATATGGGATGACTAGTCGATCACATAGGCAGACTGTATGGGACACACTGTCGGGCTGTGATCGCTTATAGAGTTCTGGTAATTCATAAAGCCTGGTCGTGGCAAGAGCTGCTATAGTATTCTTATGAGTCAATTCTTTTGACTAGAGACTATTCGCCCAAGTTGGCACCAATTTCTGATTAGCTTTGATTTATGCTCTACAATCGTCGTAACTGAGGTCAAATGGGTATATTTTAGGTTATGATGAACTGTGGCTAAACAAAGGGAATAGTGCGATAGGAATTGTCCACCCCCTTATCAGGGTTGTTTAAAACCTCAAGGCCACTCGAGGAGTAGTGAACTGAAAATGCGTGGCCACGCTCGGAAAGCATCAATGATAGATAATTCCGGTCAGACAGTTACACTCCAGATCGAAGAAACCACTCAAGATATGATCAAATGCAAGTACGACCTGCGAGACACCTTGAATTGAGTGGGAGATTATAATAGGATAAGAGAATTGGTGACCCACACTTGTCTCGGACAAGTGGGAGATTGTTGGAGTATGTGTCCTCAACAATAGTGCGATCACATGTTTAAATCTCATATTAAGAATACGTAAGGGATGATTCATTTATATAGTCAATCAAGTCAACATTAATCAAGAATGATCAGCTAACTAGAGTTAGACATTACTGTCGTTTGACGGTGGTGATCAGTTGATCCCTTAAGGTCACACCTAAAGGACAATTCCCTTAATAGACAAATTGATTAATTGTATGATGATAAAAGTTAATCAATTCCTTAAAATTGAACAATTCAATTGTGAGAGAGATTATTTATATCTTATTGTAATGGGATTAAATAAGATTTATTTTAGTAATTGAAATACTTTATTACTAAAATTGATTATTGTTTGTGAAACAATTGAAATAAGAATGAATGGTTAATTATAATTACAATATGTTGTGAATTATAATTATATGATCCATTTTATTTATGTGATCAAGTATCACTGGTCAATTTGTTGTATGTAATTTAATTAATTTGTAAAATGATATTTATTTGATAAATATGCATTAAATTAATTAATTACATGTAACATACTACATGTGACATATTGTGTGACAAATGACAAATTGAAAAAATAAAATGGTAGTCCATTTTATGTAAAATGGACCGAAATTATGGATGGTGTAGGGTGTGAGGATGATATTATTTTATTAGATAAAGTAAGTATCATCATAGCTAGTGCATACTAGCTTACATACCTATTATGTTGAGAAGAGGAAAAGAAAAAGTGAGATGCCACATTTTGGCATTTCACCCTTGACCCCAACCGGTTTTCCCTCCTCCTCTTTAAGCGAATTTGTTCTCTTATTCCATTTATACATAACCACATTCATCTACATGCAATTCCTCTCCTTTCTCTCACAACTCTCTAAAAAGGTTTAGAATCCTAATAAATTGTTCATCACAAATTCTAAATACAATATTAGATTACTAGTGTAGTAATAAGAATATTATTAGAATCATTTTAAGGATACTAGTGTATTAATCTATTTAATTAATATATTAGTTTAAGGGACTTGTCTTGGGTGCAATCAAGAGGAGGATCTCTACATTGGGATTTTGGAGGATCATCCATCATATTTTAGCTCAAGAACAAATACGGAAGGTGACCTTATTTGTGCTCTATTTCGAGCCATATTACAATGTAAGGGACAATGTCTTTCTTTATTAATCTCTTATTTTGTTATGCATGCACTAGATCTAAAGAACACATATTAAGAAGTTAATTAGTTCATTATTAGAAGAGTCTAATAAGAGATATATGAACCTAACAGGTAGAGGGTAAGAATGATGGTGAGAGGTCGAATGAAGAGGCGACGATAAGAGCAACAATTGATATGAGAAAGTGAAGGGTCATGTGAAGAGGAGAGGCTAGGGCAATTTTTCTATTAATCTTATTCAGTTAAGGAGAAAGCTTTTACATCGGTTATTTAAGACTGATGTTAATGATACGGTATTTACATCGTTTATGTTAAAACCGATGTCACAGATATTTTTGTACATCATTTTTTAAAATAACTGATGTAAGGAGAAAAAACTGTACACATTTTACATCAGTTTTTGTATGAACCGATGTTATTTATGAACATTTACATCCTTTCAACTAAAACCGATGTCTTTGTTGCGATGTCAATATGACTTTTTCTACTAGTGAGTATGCATTCTTATTGGGCCTCTATATTTCTTATCCCTAATGGTATTCTTAACAAAGTTGACGCTCTTTGTCGCAACTATGTTTGGGGAGGAAAGGATACTTATATGAAAGCTCCAAATGTGAAATAGGATACCTGTTGTTCACCTAAACAGGAAGGGGGCCTGAGTATTAAAGCTTCTAAGATTTGGAACAAGACTCTCCTGGGGAAATATGTTTGGTGGTTAACCTCAAAAAAAGATCATTTATGGGTGAAATGGGTGAACCATGTTCATATGAAAGGTAAAGATTGGACTTTTTATGATCCTCCTTCTGATTGTAGCTGGTCCTGGAAGAAAATTGCACCCACTATGAAAATTTTTGCTCCTGGATATACTTCTAATAAATGGTTAGGTGAGGACAAAGGGTATAAGGTGAAGGATGGTTATTCATGGCTCAGACCTGGCCTTTCTCCTGTGCCTTGGAGATATGCTTGCTGGAATTACCTTAACGTCCCAGAGACTTCGTTTATATACTGGGTTGTTATGCATAAAAGATTGCTGACAAAGGATATATTGACTAGGATGGGAATGGTCTTGGATGCTAGCTGTTTTTTATGTGGCATGGTGGATGAATCTCATGATCATCTATTTTTTTACTGTTGTTTCAGTAGGCAATGTGTCTATCTTCTGCAGCACAAATTGAGAGTTTCCTTTTCTGCTAGAGAATTGAGTGATTGGCTTAAGATGAGGCATGTCAGAAATAAGATGCAAAGGAAGCTCATTTGTGCTCTTCATGTTGGGTTAGTGTATGCTATTTGGAGAACAAGGAACAAAGCTAGGTTGGATCATCATGTTCTGCTTCCAGGCGTGCTGGTAAAGCGAGTTGTCAAAGATGGGCTTGGTAGATTCTGGGCTCGTAATTCAGGCAGATTGAGTAGAGGTGACTTAGAATGGTTAGCTTATATTGCCCTATGATTATATTTTTTTTTTGTATAGGCTTTACCATTCTTTGTTGTAAAAGGCTGACTATTCATTGTAAATGTTGAGTTGTACTTGGCCTTTTTTATATTAATATATTTACCGTTTACCAAAAAAAAACAATTACCCATATTCATGTTATAATGCAATTCCAACAATAATGTAAGATTAACAATAATTACCCATTGTCATGTTATAATGCAATTCCAATAATAATGCAAGACAAAAAACAATCTCCCATTACCATGTTATAATGCAGTTTCAACAACAATGTAAGACTAACAACAATTACCCATTGTCATGTAAAAATGCAATTCCAACAATAATGCAAGACTAACAACAATCACGCATTATCTTGTTATAATGCAATTCTTAAAATTTTAACATATGTAATCATTCATATTATTCAAATCGAGCAAGGAAAATCTTACCTTTTAGCAAACTCCCATAAAGTGTAGATACCCAGTTGTTGGAATATGTGTCCTCCGACAATAATGCGATCACAACTGTTGATCATGATGATCACATGTTTAAGTCTTATTATAAAGAATACAATTGGGAAGTAATATTTTACTGTCAACTGGTCCACACATATCGGTAATGATTGGTGACTAGAGTTTGACCATTACTGTCGTGAGACGGTGGTGACCAGTTAATCCCCTTAGGTCATACCTAAAGGGTAACACTCTTAATTGATCATTTAATTAATCGTATGCAGATACAGGTTAATTAAATTTCTTTAAAATTGACGGACGATTTTGGAAGTAATATTTACGTGTCTTATTGAATTTTGATTAAATAAGATACGGTCTAAGTAATCGAATTGTTTCATTACTTAGATGAAATTATTGTTTAAGGAAACAATTGCATTTGAATGAATAAATTATTATGAATACAAGTTATTGTGATTTATAATTGGTAAAATATTTTGGTACAAGTAATTGTGAATTACTGAGTCGATTTTTGTATATGACGTATTTTTAATAATACGTTGATTTTTAATATGTTAAAAATACATGACAATTTCATGTGACATGTGACATGTGACATATTGACAAATTGACAAAAATAAAATGGATTCCATTTTATATGTGTGCCGAAATTAAGAGGAGGATTAGGCAAATATTGTGTTGATTATGTTAGTGGTAAACATAATCATTCCCTAATATACTAGCCATGCAAAACCTAGTGATTATTGTGAAGAACAACTAGTGCATGCATTGGTCCCTTCTCTTCCCCCCTTTACCCGGTTTTTGATGGAGCAAAGCCAAGAGTTTTGCTCTATTTTTACCTTATATTCACTATAATGTTAACTAGTGACAAATTAATTCATTCATCCATCTAAAAATAAGAACTTTTAGAAAGATAAAAACCTTCCTTTTCCTTCTCTCTTAACCGGTTTTAGGAGACCAAAATCAAATATTTTTGGGTCAATTTTTACACTAAATTAATATTATTCTAGTATACATAATATTAATTTGATTAAGAGTTTGCCTTGGGTATTTTACTTTGGGAGGGATTCTACACTTGGATCCTAGTTCATCCATTAAGGAGAGCACAAGAACAAGAGAGAAGGAGAACTCTCTTGTGCCCATATAAACCGAAATACCAATGTAAGATGAAGATTTCTTCTTTAAATTGTTTATTGTTTGCATGCATAAGATTACCATTTAATTTTATGACTAAATTAACAAAAAACATATATGAATATGTTAGTAAAGAGATCTAGATTTCTAACAAGCGGTATCAAGAGCCTTGGTTGTTTGCATGCAAATCGGTTAAAAGTTTTTCCGAGTTATACGATTAACATATAAAACTTGTTTAATTTGTGTTATTATGATATATCACAAAAATCATTATGCATGTTAAAGTTTCTGGTCCTAAAATGTTTTTAGGATATTTTGGTTATTTTATGGATTTTTATTGTTTATCTTTTATAATAATGGCATTAAAAATATGATTTTATGAATAAAATGTCATTTTCGGACTAAAATTAGCTAAACTTCGAATTTTCCAGTGATTGTTGGATATGTTATCACATATATTATTTTGAGATGACCTGTAAATTTTCATAATTTTTGGACTTCTTATGCTCGAAAAATGGATTTTTCATGTTTAAAATCGGATTTAGATGAAAAATAGGTTAATATGAGATAAATTTCGAATCTGGTCATAGAAATTTAGTATGTTGTCACATGCAATTTTACAAGATGTGTGTAAAATAATAGGCTATATTGAAGTCTTTATGCATGATTTATGATTTTTTGAAGAAAAATAGCATAAATAGTGACTTAATTAGTGAAATATTAATAAAACATACTCCATGACTAAGGAAAAACGTCATATATTGCATTTTATTATCCATTTCAGATCTAAAATTGAAAAGTTGATAAATATAATTTTTCTCATGTTTTTATGATTATATTTTTTAAAACCGATAAACCGCAACATTGTTTTTCCGGATTAATTTCGAATTTATTTAACCTAAGTTCTTGAACATTATGAGTGTCATGGTATTTTTCCAGAATGTTCATCAGTTTAAATTTCAAATTTTGGAATTTATTTGAAATTTTGTGATTTATTTGAAGTTTATAGTTTTTATTGTAATATTAGGTCCATTAATGAACAATTTTTAGAAATATGAGTTAATTATGGTCAAATAGTTAGTGAAGACTAATTTTGAGTCCTAAGAGGTTAGGGTAATTAACTTATGCATAAATATGAATTTATGTATTTTATTGTGATTTTAAAACGTTGAATCACGCAAATCCGTAAAAACCATGTAATATACGATATTGGCTACTTAAAGGCGATTTAGCATAAAATTGGGCATGTTTATACATATTATAATGCTGCATTTTATTTATGATTGTCATAATTTTATTTTATGTAATTTTTGAATTATGTAATTTTTACTTAGTATGGCCTTAGTTTTTTAATTGGTATTACCCGAAATGTATGGGAATATCGATTCGGTTGTAATTTATTGTGATCTCGTATCACCGTTTTGTAATTTAATAGATTTATTTTATTTTAATTACAAATATATAATTGGAAATTATATAATTTATTATGTAATTTATTGATTCCGGAGTTCCCAAAGACGGATTTCTTCAAGAAGGCGATACATAAAGACGGTGTTACCTCGAGATGCGTACCAATAACCGATGTTCAAGGGACCAATGGAGTTGGTTTCCGAATATGTAATAGTTAAATAGTTTTTCTATTTTAGGAAGGCCATACTAGGATTTATTTTTTATGCTTTGCATTTTATTTATATGTCGCATGCATCGCTAAATCGCCATAACTAAAACATGCATCATCACTTAATCAAGTGCATCGACCGTGTCAATTAGAATTATCGTAGTTCACCGCTTTAGTTCACTTAAAACGTGATAGATAATAAATTGACATGACCTCTCGCTAAAATAAACAATTGAGACATAGCTTTACCAAAGAGTAGAAACCATGAAAACCTATTTCGTGAGGGAGTGCACTCGGCCACACCGGGGTACAAACCTTGTTACGTAGGCGAAGTGGGTGATAAATGTCTATCCACCGAATTCATGTTGATGAAGGTTTCATCGGCCACACCGTGCCCAAATTAATATGGGTTTGGATCATGGACACATTTATTCGAAATTTGGATTGAACTCAACAAAAGTTTTTCGATAAGGGTTTTATCGGCCACACCGTGCCCTTGTTGAATGTGTTTTGGGCTAAAGATAAATGTTAATGTAATATTATCGACCAAGAGTTCTAAACGTAGAATCGATTAAAGCGTTAATCCACCGAGTTATATTGATAAGGGTTTCATCGGCCACACCGTGCCCAAGTTAATATGAATTTGGGTCTTGGAATCATTTATCTAGTTGGGTAGAGGTCACTAGAAAAATGCATAAAACTTGTTTAAATTAAAATTTTTTTTACGAGTATTATTATTATTAAAACGACATTTGTTTTACTCCTTCTATTTTGTTTTGTAGACCACTTCTTTTTCTCATAACAAATGGCTACACCAAACCCAAACGCCACGCCTATCGCTAATTCATCATGGCTCCGATCCTTCATGGATCGATGTAAACTTGAAAAGAATGGGTCAAATTTCTCCGATTGGGATGCCCAACTCAAATTAGCCGCCCAAGGTGACGACAAGCTTCGTTACCTAACCGAGGCCTCTCCACCCGAACCTAATACTAGGTCGACCGCCGCTACTAGGGAAGCATATGAGGCTTACCATAAGGAGTCCGCCGCAATGAAAAACGTGTTGATCTTTGCGATGGAGGCGGATCTCCAAAGGAGAGCCTTTAAGATGGGCACCGCTAATGAGATTTACTCCAAGCTTGTGACAATGTTTTCACAAACACCACGGATCGTCCAATATGAGGCGGCCGCGGCATTCTTTGATCTCGACTTCAAAGAGGGCCAAAAGGTTAGCCCTCATGTGCTCAAATTAATGGAGCTAGTCGAGACCTTGAAAATTCAAAAGGTTGAAATCCCCAAAGAACTCATTGTAGATAGGATTCTACACTCCTTATCCAAAGTCAAGGCATATGTTCAATTCCGGGTGAATTTTAACATGCAAGACAAGGATGTGTCTCTTGAAGAATTGCACAAGTTACTTGTGCAAGCCGAAAGGGACATGGGGTTAAATGTGAACCCATCCAAGGATGTGCTTAACATTAGCACCAAAAGCAAGGGGAAGTTCAAGGAGAATGGGAGGAAGGGTAAGAAGCAAGCTCCCACTTTCACCAAAGCTAAGACTTATGAAGCTAGCACTTCCAAAATCAAGAAGGGTCCTCTTGATAAATGTCATTATTGTAATGGTGTTGGACATTGGAAAAGAAATTGTTCCAAATACCTTGGTGATATTAAGGCTGGAAAGATCACTCCAGTAGGTAAATGACTATCCTTTCTTTTATGTTTCTAATTCAACTATGGTATTGTGATACAAAGTTGTGATAATGTATCTCCCTTTTATTTTAAATAGGGCCTCCACCAAGCAAAGACAAGGGAAAAGAAAAGCAAGCTTGAGATACCATCAAGAAGCTAGGAATAGCTTTAATGGAGCTTCGCTTTTTATTGTCTTATTTTAATTATGTTTTGAATTTTAGAACCTTTTAATTTCCGTGTTCGACATGGAAATGTATTTTGGATAATTGGTTGTATTTTGGATAATGGTGGCTTGGTTTGCAACCCAAGTCACCCGTTTTATCATTTTATCCTTGTTCTAAAATTCGTATTTAAATGCTTGCTCTTAGAAACATATGATTATTCACTTAAAATGATCCAATAGACAATTATAATGATGGGATTCATTATATGTCCACATGCTTAAAGCTTGTGTATGATCATTTACAAAGTGTCATTGAGTTTATGAACTCTCTTAAAGGAATGTCAATCAACCAAGTACACTTCAAAATCTAAAACTATTAGTCAAACCTATGAGATAGTCCTCCCTATACTTCAAATCATTATTTGTGTCCCATAAGCTATCTTTGAATCTCTAGTGTATTTATTCTAAAGATAGAGTGGGAGAAAATGAGGACACAACACCAAGGAAGAATGTGTACTTGTGTGTGTACTTGTATATACGAGATCTACGCAAGGAAGAATGATTTGAATAGAGGTATATCTATTTATATAGTATACCCAATAGATGAGATCTATGGTCTCGAATAAAGCTACATGACAAAAGAGACCAAGTGAAGTAATCAAAGGAATATTTTCTCAAGATAACTACACGAGGAGACCAAAAGAAAGTTTTGGAAGAAAAATGACTAATGTAAAGTCTTAACAAGTGTTTTGACTAGTTTATGATAAATTTTGACCAATAGTTTCAACCTTGATATTTACTTAAGAGTCTAAAATGAATCAAAGTAACATCCTAGAAAATAAACGAGATTTATGACTAGAGGTTACAAGGATTGATATACCGATATCCTCAATAGCTAAGTTAAGTATTAACCAAGCAAAATGTCATTACTTAACCTCATTATGGAAATGAAATGGTAAAACCTCCTTCCGAAAAGGGTATTTTGAAGGACGTGTATTAGATATTATTTATATTTAAATAATGACATTGCTACGCATCATTATGATATGAATGAGTTAGAGATTAAAATCTCTTTCCATAAGGTTAAGATGAGACCACTTCAAAATAGGTATTTTGAAAGGATATGATGGGAACATATATGGTTTTATCTCTATAACTTAATACAAAGCAATATATATATATATATTTCACTTCTTGAATTGTCGCAATTGAGTAGTCAATTGCGAATCATGTGGAATTAAGTGGGAGTTGGAAATTATCATGTGAAGACATGGAATTTAGTGGGAGCAATCATCTTGTAAAAGTTTATAACTCATCACTCATTGAAGAATGACGAGCTAATACCTTCCTTCACAAAGGAGTATTTGAGTTTTCAATTCTGGATGAAAATGGACTATGATGAATCCAACCACATCTTGAGATGTTGGATAAGTATTGAGATATACACATCGAATCAACTAGAAACGTAGGTTATTCATGTAAATGAAAATGGAATTGCCATTAGCAGTCATGGTCGTTCCTTGAACCTAAGAATGGTTGATCTCATGATTATTAGTTACTCATGTTTCCGCCATTAGAATAATCATGCACATGTCCAATAATGATTCATATGCATAAAAGCATGATAAATCGTTGGCAAGCCATACAAGAAACGTCATGAATTCTCGAGGAGAATTTGATGAGCGATTTCAGTGTTTGACAAGAAGACTCTGTTGTGTGTCAAGAGGTTGCACATATTGCAGTTCGAACACATGTAAGGATTTATGAAAATCCTAAGCTCTTAAGCTAAAAGGAGAAATAGGAAGTTTGGAAAGATACTTAGTTGAATAAGAAGTTACTCAAAACTAGTTTTTCCTATAATGCTAGGACTTATGAGAAGTGCTAGGCTAATCATCTTGACAAATTGTTGCAAGATTCTACAAAACATATACCTAGTGCATTGTGTGCGGGTGAAGTACTTGAACAGTACAAGTTATATCATTCACCACAAATTCGTTTGTTATGTGATAATTGACAAGGAAGTTCTTTCAGGATAAAGAACCGAAACCAAGATTGGGAACCTAGATGTGTACTTGGTAAGGTTCATGCTATGAGAAGATAAAATGAACGTAAAGGAAAATGTGATTATAAGAAGTTTGAACACTTGGACACATGATATGTTAAACTTCTATTGCAATCAACAAGTGTTTACACACTTACGATATGCATCACAAGGTTGTAATATGGTATTGACTACCCGAGTGTGATGTCGACATTTGTCGTTTGAGTTGTTATTAACTCACCTTATACTTTGCTATATCCAAACGGGTTGTAGAGACAATTGAACCCCGTTAAAGTGAACATGGATTAACATTGTATTTGCCTATAGTCACTTACATGAGGTGACGTCTCGAAGTGACTAGAATGCGATGCGATTGATGGCAAGTTCAAGTGCCATGGAGTCATATGAGAATGACTAGTCAATCAAATAGGCAGACTGTTAGGAACATTTTGTCGGGCCTTACGACCGCTTATAGAGTTCTGGCAAATTTATATAGCCTGGTCGTGGCGAGAGCTACTATATTATTCAAATGAGTCGATTCTTTTGACTAAAGACTATTCGCCTAAGATGGCACAGTTTCAGATTAACTTTGATTTGTGTTACAACGACCTTCGTAAATGGGGTCAAATGGGCACATTTTGGGTTATGATGGCTGTGGTTAGTCGAAGGGAATGAGTGCGATAGGAATTGTCCACCCCTAGTCAGGGTTATAACAATATCTTAGGGCCACTCGAGGAGTAATGAACTGGAATCCGTGGCCACGCTCGGATGTATCCATGGTGGATAAATCCGGTCAATCGGTTATTCTCCAGATTGAGGAAACCACTCTCGATATGATCACTTGCAAGTACGACCTGAAAGACAACTTGCATTGAGTGGGAGATAGTAATAGGACAAGAGAATTGGTGACGCACACTTGTCGAGGACAAGTGGGAGATTGTTGGAATATGTGTCCTCCGACAATAATGCGATCACAACTATTGATCATGATGATCACATGTTTAAGTCTCTTTATAAAGAATACAATTGGGAAGTAATATTTTACTGTCAACTGGTCCACACATATCGGTAATGATTGGCTGACTAGAGTTTGACATTACTGTCGTGAGACGGTGGTGACCAGTTGATCCCCTTAGGTCATACCTAAAGGGTAACACTCTTAATTGATCATTTAATTAATCGTATGCAGATACGGGTTAATTAAATTTCTTTAAAATTGACGGACGATTTTGGAAGTAATATTTACGTGTCTTATTGAATTTTGATTAAATAAGATACGGTCTAAGTAATCGAATTGTTTCATTACTTAGATGAAATTATTGTTTAAGGAAACAATTGCATTTGAATGAATAAATTATTATGAATACAAGTTATTGTGATTTATAATTGGTAAAATATTTTGGTACAAGTAATTGTGAATTACTGAGTCAATTTTTGTATATGACGTATTTTTATTAATACGTTGATTTTTAATATGTTAAAAATACATAACAATTTCATGTGACATATGACATGTGACATGTGACATATTGACAAATTGACAAAAATAAAATGGATTCCATTTTATATGTGTGCCGAAATTAAGAGGAGGATTAGGCAAATATTGTGTTGATTATGTTAGTGGTAAACATAATCATTTCCCAATATACTAGCCATGCAAAACCTAGTGATTATTGTGAAGAACAACTAGTGCATGCATTGGTCCCTTCTCTTCCCCCATTTACCCGGTTTTTGATGGAGCAAAGCCAAGAGTTTTGCTCTATTTTTACCTTATATTCACTATAATGTTAACTAGTGACAAATTAATTCATTCATCCATCTAAAAATAAGAACTTTTAGAAAGATAAAAACCTTCCTTTTCCTTCTCTCTTAACCGGTTTTAGGAGACCAAAATCAAATATTTTTGGGTCAATTTTTACACTAAATTAATATTATTATAGTATACATAATATTAATTTGATTAAGAGTTTGCCTTGGGTATTTTACTTTGGGAGGGATTCTACACTTGGATCCTAGTTCATCCATTAAGGAGAGCACAAGAACAAGAGAGAAGGAGAACTCTCTTGTGCCCATATAAACCGAAATACCAATGTAAGATGAAGATTTCTTCTTTAAATTGTTTATTGTTTGCATGCATAAGATCACCATTTAATTTTATGACTAAATTAACAAAAAACATATATGAATATGTTAGTAAAGAGATCTAGATTTCTAACACCAGTATCTGCACCTTCAAAAAACCAACCGATGATGATCCGACTACAACTTGTTTTTGATATGCGTGTGTAGATTGGCTATGCATGAGACGGTTTAATGCATTACTCGGATATGAAAAATTATTTCAAAAATTATTTTCTAACTTCATTTGCATTAAAACAACCCTATTTAGAGTTCAAACCGTCTTCGGACCCAAAAGCAACACAGAAGCCCGCAACTCGAGTCAATCTGAGTCAACCCAAGTCTCGAATGTCAAAAATAATGCCATAAATGGTTTTATCATGACGTATTAAAAATGTCACTAATTAGAGTCAAAACCGACACCGGGCCGAAAACCGACTCAAGATTCAAATACCGACTCAACACGGGTTAAACCCGAGTCAAGCACACAAAATACCTACCCCAAATAATACCCAAGAGAGCAAGCTCACACGGCTAAGCAATCAGATAAAACCACAAATCACTACCAACAAAATATTGGTTAGCACAAAGGTCACGTCCAAATTGAAAGGACATGACACCCCTTTGTATCACTAGGTAGCTCGCGCCTCTTCAGGCGTCCTCCTTAGCCTGCAAGCAAACTCAACCGACCTACCATCCCACAATTCACTATAAATACCCACCTTCACACACCATAATCTTTACGCGAGCGTCCGCCCCCTCATATCTCCCTTAAACTTCGAGACTCGACTTCCTAAGTCATAAATCGACACGTGTTTTCGACCTACCGATCGAAAACACAAGCCTTACACATTTTGTTTGATACCGTCGTCGTGCATTCGACCGACCCATTCGACCAACTCAACATTAATCAACATGTTTTTCAACCATATGTTTTCAACATCTTTTCAAAACAAAATCCTTTTTTAAGGCACTCTTTTAAACTTCTTTGATCACGAGTAGTCGGAAAATGAGAAAACCGTCTTTAAAGTCATCTACCTCGCAAACATCATAACATGTAAGTTTGACAGTGTAAACAACTCACTTATTTCATGTCTTGACTATTTTTATGAGTTTATAAGCATGAACAATGCATAACACGGTTCAAATATAGGTTAGATGAGCCCAAAACCGGATTTTGACTGGAGACAGAGGCTGGTAGTCAAAACTACCAACCTCGCGCCTCTTATGGGGCTCTGGCCAGAATCCAAACGTGTTTATTCTCGTCTTTCCTCTTTGTTTCATTTCTTATTTACAATCGGTTTTTACCATTTCAAATATTTTAATTCATTTTTATGACAAACATTTTAACCATAAATCGTAATCACCCTTGGTTCCTTATACCATGATAATTTAATCCGTGGCTCGGTGATATTATTTGGTTAATTACATTTTAAAGGTTATTCTAACACTCTTTTCTCTTATTTACCTTTTTTCTCATTTATCTACACTTGCCAACATATTAGTTATAATTCATAATCATCCTTGGTTCCTTATACCATGTCAGTTTAATCCGAATACGATGACAAACTTGACTAATTATAATAAATGAACTTAAAAGATTTAGTTCAAATCAAACATTTTCCTTTCACTTTTATTTCATTTTATTTTCATCTTTGTCTTGACCATATCGTATGTCATCCTTGGCTAATATATATGCCATGTCGATTTAATTTGAGTACAGTGATAAAACGGTTAAGCACACACATTTTACATTTTTTATTTGTAAACTATGCTTTTCAAACCTGCAAATCCGACAACGAATATTACTAAGATAATAGTAATTATTCCGAGTCATACAAATCATTTAATCACAAATACGGTTTTAAACAACCTTTTTAACAACCAGGAGACGCCCCATGGGTCGTCGTCTTACTCGCACCCCAAGAGGCCGTATGTTTTCAAATTTCAAAACCTGAACAGACTCTGTTCTCTCGCTTAATGGCTCGCGCCCCAATGGGGCTGCCTGGGACTGTTTTGTCTCGTTTTGGCACTTGTCTAGGACGATCCCGACTACAGTTAACCGAATACATAACGGATCAGATTGACAAGTTTACGTTTTTTACACTTTGTCATTTGACACCCTTTTTCAAACAATTGGATCGTGTTAAGCATCATAATCCGAACTTGGTAAATGAATGTTTAATTTCCGTTTTGGCATGAAAATCAATCTAAATCCAACTCGACATCAATAACTTGATATTTAGATAAACAAAACGACTTAGCAAACTTTCACATGTTAGGTTAAACTTTTGGATGCGCATTCATGCATTTACCGTTTTATCAACTTTTGCACTTAAACAACCACGATCGATCAGTAGAGGCCGCTACCGCGGGCTGGATTAGGTGTCCGATTAAAGGGCTTTCCAATACGTACCCTCACCCCTTACTCAGAACCTTTGGATAGTGGATGGCCTTATCCAGGCGTACGAGAGTCATTCTAGTGATAGGATGCTAAAGGGGGACGAGTCCTTATCTTTAGTACCTATGTCAAGCACCCTTTTTCCTTGATTGACCGAGGTATAAAGTGGATTTTGAACCATTTCCAGGCATCCCATAATTACTTGGTGGCGACTCCAAACATCTCTGCATCGTTTCGAGACCATTACCGAGATGAAACCGACCGATCTAAAGCGATCCGGTCAAAAGCATTTCTACGCCTCCAAACGTGGCTTTCTGACCGCTGCATGTCCACAGATTGGTCTGGCGTGCAAGTGGCCCATGTCCACAGATTGGCGACTCCGCTGGGGAGAACTAGGACACCTGTGTCGTTGTGATCCTGAGAGGTGAAACTCGAACGAGGTCGTGATTTAAGTGCATTAATTGATATTATGGTCATAAGTCGGGTTCCTTGTCCGGGCCCACAACCTAACCTTTATCGACCAATTGGCTCGTCTCGTCGGCGTGAAATTTCTCATCGCCGTGTTTCAAATCCCGATTGCGTCAAGCATACCATTGACGTTACACATTTCGGTTTCGTCAAAGAGCATTCATTTCCTTCGTGCACGAGGTTAGGGCACCCTCCTTACACATTTTGTTTGGATTGGTATCCCTCTCGAAAATCGGGGATTGATTGGTTGGTGTGTAACCACCCTTATTAAGCCAAAACCCGTGTCAGCATTATGCATAATATAACGAACTGTGAGTGCTTATGTGCTATGTGATCATAAGTCCTTCCGTGTCATTTCCAAACATTCAAAACACCTTTTTGCGCCGTTATAATGGCCAATTCAAACCTCGATCTTTCGCCGACCAATGCAAACCTTTTTATGCCGTCGTAATGGCGATTTTCAAACCCGGTTTTTACAACCGTTTCAAAGCACCTTTTTATGACGTTGAAATGGCCATTTCAAAACCCGGTTTCTATAACCATTTCAAATGCACCTTTCCATATTGTTGTAATGACGATTTCAAACCTTGGTCTTCACAAACCATTTCAAAATACCCTTTTACGCCGTCATAATGGCCGTTTAAACCCCGGTCTCTCACCGACCGTTGCATTCCCAAAGCGCCCTTTTATGTCGTCGTAATGACGAGTTCTACCCTCGAATTTTCAAAATTCGTAATCAATTTTCAAACAAAAAAATACCGTTTTTCAAACCGTTGTAATGACGATTTCAACCCGTGCAATTGTCCAAATTTCAAATCTCGTTTTCGAAACCAACTTTGGGCTTTTTTTAAACCGTCATAATTGAAAGATCATAGATCCATATTAGACTCTCTAATAAAATTAATTTATCTCATAAATTGTTGTTTATGTGATCTATGTAACATGCATGCTAATATGAAAGCATAAAAAGAAAGTATAAGGAAAAACAATTTCCTTACATTGAATATATGGTAAAATGGGCACAAACTAGTTCTTCTTACTAGTTTGTTCTTGAGCTAAAAAGATGTGGATGATCCTCCTTGAAAAACCTTCAACTAGAAAGTCTCCTTCAAGTTGCACCCAAGAACTAACCCAAAAATATTAACAAGTATGAACTAGAACTTATTAATATTGTACCCTTGATTATTATTAGAAATATTACTAACTAATCTTAGTAATATTATTTATGTATACTAACAACTTAGTAGAGAGGATTATTATTTTAGAGAGAAGGTAGATGAGTTTTTGTTCACATGCAAAAATGGTAGAGTAAAGTAGTTAGGTTGTCTAAAACTGTGAACAAATGATGGAGTATATGGGGGAATAGATGGCGGGTGGGTGGAGTGCTCAAGTGGACAATTTTTGTCTTATAATTTTATCTTACATCACATGCAAAATCTAGTATAAGATACATATTATGGTAGTATACAAAATAAGGTAAAATGATTATGTGAGTAATCATCCACTACACTTATTTTACACGGTCAACTTGACCATATACGGGTCCATGTTGGTTCTTATATTTGTCGCACAAATCCGTGTAATTTTTATTTTAAACATCGTATCATGTTTAAATACTTCCATAATTAAATCGTCCAATTCACTCCGTAAATATACGTGTACCACTACACATATTATTTACGTACTAATATTAATCACATTAATCAATTAGTACAATTTTAGTAAATTAACAGTTAATTAACTAAAACCCGTCTCCCAAAACTTACTATTCAATTATCACATAATTAAATAATAACTGTCGCTCCTCGAGTTCGCAACTCGAAATCTCTCTAATAATAATCGACTAACCTCTTAGTCTATAAATCAAGGGACTAAACAAATTGTATCTCATACAATTAATTAGTTATCAATTGGGGTTCTTTCCTTTAGGTGTGACCGAAAGGGGTCAGTTGATCACCGCCGTCTCACGACAATAACGTCAAACTCTAGTCAGCCAACCGTTATCGATTTACGTTAATCAACTGACGAGGATCAAATAATTAAATATCTGATGATATTCTATTAATGAGATTTATTATGTTAACGCACTATTGTGGAGGACACTAACTCCAACAATAATGACGATTTCTATTCTAAAATTTCCAACCATATTTCCAAAATCAAATTTGGCTTTTCTAAGCCGCCGTAATGACGATTTCAATTCTCACAATTTTTGATTTGCATACCGTCTTTCAAAGGTTAAAACGGTTTTCTAACCCGTCGTAATGACGAATCCAATCCTCATAATTTCCAATTTCAAATCTTGAAAATGAATTTAGCCATTTTCAAATCTTAAATCAAAAATCAAATCTTTGAAAACAAATTAAACTGTTTTCAAATTTTCAATCAAAACTCAATCTTTTGAAAACAAATTTGACCGTTTCTCAAGCCGTCGTAATGACGATTTAAACCATTGCAATATTCCAAGTTTCAAAATCTTTTGAAAACAAATTTAACCGTTTTCAATCCATTTTCAAGTCTTTCAAAACAAATTTAACCGTTTTCAAATTTTTAATCCATTTTCAAATCTTTTGAAAACAAATTTAACCGTTTTCAAATTCTTCAATTTCAAATCATCTGAAAACAAATTTAACCGTTTTCAAATTTTCAACCCAATTTAAAATTCTTTGAAAACAAATTTAACCGTTTTCATGGCCATTGTGATGACAATTTAAAATTCTTCAATTCTCGATTTTCAAATCCGTGGTTCTGAATTTCGAAACCCGTCTTTGAAAACCACGTACTGTTTTCTAAGCCGTTACCACCCCTGATTATTTCAAACCCGTCTTCCGAAAATGACATCAACTGTTTTTGAAAAAAGCCCTAAACAAACTCCGCCTTTTTGAAAATTTCTATTTTCGAAAATCCTTCATAAATAATAGTAACACGTACATATCAGTCCAACATTCCGATTCAGCCTCGAGTCAAATAGAGTCCGGTCAATTTCAAGTCAAGTCGTCTGGATAAGGTCGAGTCTCCGCCAAAGTTAGTCCTACCTTCTGGCCTAGGTCGTGTCGCCCAATTATCAAAGAGATATCCAACCAAGTTAGTAGAGTCAAAACCTTCCGGGTTGTAAACACGCTTCCTCTACATTACTGGTCAAAGATCAAGCCTATATACGCGTCTCGTCCAACGGCGTCACCCCATCGACAAACCTCCAAATCTTGTTAGAAGTCCTCTGTCTAGGCATCACTATGCCAAAGTCGACAGTCGACTCTAAGTTCAAAGTCATGCACCAAGAGTTCAAATATAAGAGATCATTCACGATCTTTAATCAACTCAAGATCTAGTCGCACCGTCGCGTCTCCACAACAAAACTGCCTTTTGTACATATGTGTCGTACTTGCCTTTGTTTATGCGATCCCTTATCAAAACAAGTTATAACGTCTATCGTTATGTCAATCAGGAATCCCTTGGGTGCCATCAATCGCCAACCAGAAACTCAAGAAGCTGATCAATATGCACCCGGCATGACTTCTGCCGAAATCAGCAACGTGGTCCTTCGACTCCTAGCTACCGTGGAAAACTTGAGCACTCGTCTTTCCCAAGTTGAGTACAAGATGATAACCGGGAATTTTCCCTCTTCTGATATTGAGCAAATGGTTAAGCTCCTTGAAAGCCGACTACTTGCCAACGACAAAACCAACCCTAGTTGGAAGGCTACCAAAACCACTTAAGCCAATTTCTTAGGTGCTCTACCAACCAAGACCAGACGACCTCATAGGTCCTTCCCTGATTTGGGTATGCCTTATGCCACATCCTTGGAAAGGGTAATCTCCAAAAGAAAGCTTAAGCCGATTGGTCCAACTCCAGACCCTCTATCAAACAAGCGAGGACGTAGATGAGGCAGAAAACTATTTTGTCAATATCACCAAGGTCGCGGACATGACACTGAAATGTGTCTCCTCCTAAAAGGCGTAATCCTTGGCATGATTAAAAAGTGTGAATTACCACTACCTCCCTCAACAAACCACAAGAACAACCCTCTTGAAAACCCTATTGGACACAGCCAGGAATCTTTCCTAGACTGCTCTCACCTCATCTCTCCGGATGATGAGAAAATTCATGCAATTGACGAAGATGGCATACAAAGCGCTATAATGGTGCTCTCCGTTTCTATCAACAACATATTCTAAAAGCTGCAAGTGGCTATCAATGATTTGAATACCTGGGTAACTAACTTGGAGAAAAGGTTTGTTAGTACCAAAAATGAACCTAACCGCCGAGGAGAAGACCAGCCCTTGATTCACCAACCAATGAGTGCTGAAAATGAGGAATTGTCTAATGGTTCGCATACCCATGAACGCACCAACAAAGAACATGAAATTGCCTCACCAAAATCCTCTTCAAAATACCAAGCAACATCCCAAAAAATTCTCATTGACAACGACCAAATCCTGTTTTTGCTCAGGGTTGACAAAAATAAAACTCACAAAACATCCCAAAAAATACCAATGTTGAAACCATGGGAAAACATCAAAGGGTATTCACAAAAATAATTGATAATATTATTATTGATTTTACATTGATTTGTTCGGATTTATTAGTGATTTTAGTGATAATACCTTTTATTATTATGTAATAATATCGACAAAAGTTGCCTTTAGTGGAATAAATGATGACGAATGATTTAATGCACGGTGACTGTACCAAACAAGATTAAGGCTTGTGAAATTAGATCAGTAGGTCTAATTCACGCGTCAAGTTTTGACTAACAAGTCGGTCTAGAATGCAAAGAAAGAAAATATAGGATAAACTCTTGCATACCATAAAATGAGGTGCAAAGGCGCCTATTTATAGGGAAAGAGATGAGTGGGGTGCAAGTATTTGCGATTTGTTGCACTGTATAGAGAGCTAAAAAAGGAACGAGGCCTGTAGCCATGCTAGAAAGAGTTGAGAGTGTTTTTGCAAGGCTTGATTGAAGCGCAGGTGTTTTTGCATAAAGATGAGGTGTTTGCTTGGATGAGTTTTTTTGCGCCGGGATTAAGGTGTTTGGTTTTAATTTTGTTTGTTTTTTTTCGTGATATTTTTAGGTTGGATATCAACATTGGATGATATTTTTTGGTGTTTTTCATTCTCGGCTCGCGTTTCATATTTTGGACTTGGATTTGACTCTAATTAGTGTCATTTAGACGTTGGGATCGTGTAGAAAACATTCTAGGTATTTAAATCATTTTTAGATTTTCGCTAAGAGTCGTTTCATTAGTTATCGATTCTACACAACAAATTAAAAGACATGTTATAGTCCAATAATATCGGCCGCTTTGCGCGATTCAGCAGATATCGGGTATCTACACGAGAATGTTTTTTGGATATGTCTGTCTCTTCATTAGTCCAAATACCTTCATCGTGATCATCTCTTTTATACACGTTTGGAATGTTAACATTTTCAACATCATTATCAAGTTGCGATATAACACGATGATCAAATCCTTCAAATATGACATCGTCATCATTTAGAAGTCGGCGACGACAATATAAAATAACTGACCACTTCTTATCCATAGAATCGGTGACATAAAACACTTGTTTGCTTGTGACGCTAATATGAAAGGATCCTCCTTGTTGTCAACCTTATCAAAATTTACTAATGTGAATCCTAAATCATCCTTTCTAACATCATTATTCTTGTCAACCCACTTGCATCGAAATATAGGTATCTCAAAATCCATTTAATCTAAAACCATTATTTCATGAATTACTACATAATATGGCATTCTATCCAAAATAGGATTTTTATCATTTGAACTAGCAAAGTAAAGTACCTCAGATTATAAGCAAACATCACTGCTTTGTAGTGTGCTCAACTCATCTTGATCACGGGTTCGCATCATTGTAAAAATTATCCTAAAACCACGCTATAAAACTCTTCTTATTTTCATTTCTATTCCACATTTTGCTCTTAGGGTGTCTTTCGCTAAGGTAACGATGGTGTTTAATAATATAAGTTTAGGCATCATCATTGTTATAAAGAACGTATGTATGAGTTCTTTGCCGTATGTCAAGTGACGTATCTTTACGAACACGACTCCTGACACCTTTTCCTTTTATCCAGTCACTATGACGGTTCTTAAGAGCTCCAATTAACTCATTGAAGGAGAGGTACAGGTAACAATATGAAACATCTTCGTCGATAATAACTCGTTTAGCAATAAACCCCTATAGTCAATATTTATTAGATGTGTAATCCTTATAAAATTTCATCAGTCTTTCGAACGGATACTAATATCTCTAACTAGGTAGACAGTCAAATGAACCATGATAGTGAAAAATGAGGAAGGAAAATACAGTACAAATAGACAAAGACTGGTGATGATGAGGTCCTGCAATGAATCCGCTTCATCGGGATCAATAACTTAATTACTAATTGATTACAAGAATATGCAGAATCAAATTATAGAATATCGAACCTTTTTAGGTAAAAATGAACGAATGGCCACAAGTAATATTTGTTGCATCAATGTTTGACAATCATGTGACTTTGAACTAGTAAGTTTTAGGTCCTTTAACCATATAAGGCTTCTAATATTAGACGAGCAGCCCTCTGGTACCTTAACTCCATGGAAGCATTCACAAAACTCTCTTTTCTCCTTTCTTGAATGAGTATGAGCTACTCCAGTGGCAAAACAAAATCTGATTTCCTATTTTTTAGCTACCAACTAGGGCCTAATACCTATCTCTAGCAAATCATCCATAGATGCCTTGCTGTCTTTTGTCCTACCCAGAACATTTAAAAGATAACTGATTATATTATCATAAACCTTGTTCTCAATGTGCATAAAGTCTTGACAATGTTTTAACAAGAGGTCACGCCAGTATAGAAGTTTGTTAAAAAAAATATGGATTTATTCTTATAACCCAGAGTAGACAACTTTGAACCCTTCTTCCCATATGTTATCTCAGTATCTTTTAGTTTCTCATACACTTCATGCCCATTTAAAATCTTAGAACTCGAACAATGTTCGAGACACTCGTTAAACACCCTGTGAAGCTTACGATAAGGATGATCAAGGCGTAGCCCCCTACGATTTACCATGTACACATGCTTGTAAGAATGCTTCAAATATTCTAATACAATATCCTCCCCAAACAATGGGCAAAACTCTTTCCCATATACAGTATGTCCATAATAATCGTCGTAGGCCGTAAAGTCAGTTATTGTACACAACAACATCGCTCTCGGATTGAAACTTTCCTTTGTTTTAACCATAAAAAAAATTGTATCCCTGTATCCCACATCTAGAAGTTGTTCCAAAAACACATGTATGTCATTTCCAGGTTGTCGAGGGTAAAAAATCAACAAGGACAATCATATTCTTTCTTTTCAAGCAAACCCGTTGCAGTAAATTATAAATAACCAACACTTATGGCCAAGTATTATGATCGGTAATCATGTTGCCATGGAGATTTATTACATCCGTGAAAAGCTATTGACCCAAGTTTCTTCCTTCATTGCAATATTTGGGATACTTAGCGTCAAACGATTTCCATTGTTGACCATCTGTTGGGTGTCTTAACTTTCCATCATCAAGTCTTTCACAACTATGCCAAGGCAACATTCTTGCATCTTCTTCATTCGCATAAATTCTTATGAATCTTGGTATTATTGGAAAATACACACCACCTTAGCAAAAAAAAATTCGTATTATCCATACCACTTTACACTCATAGCCATTGATCAAAGGCTTGTGAATAGGTTTCAAATAGGCACAAATTAGACTTTCGCCATTTCAAGGCAAGGTATCGCCAATCTAGCACATAAGGGCGCTTGTTAAATGTTTTCCAATCCATATTACCCTTAAAGCCATTATGATAATTTAAACTAATGAGCTCAAAATCTTTGTCGATATAAGGTTTGAAATAATGTTCATGTTCATCGGTAAGCTTCCATTCTCAACCATCCCCTTGGAAATCAATGATGATAGCATCTTGTTTAGTAAATCCTTCATGAGCAGAAGGGGAAATCAGATTAGCTTGGTGAGTGGATAGCTTAATAATAGGGTTAAATGGATCAAATATCCACATGTTAAATGTGTTGTTGTGAGTTAAAGGAGTGGAGGGAGACCCGCTAATTTTCTCGTATCGGATATGCTATTAGGATTAGTTTAAATCAAGGTCCGAGTCTTAGTCGCCTCTTTACTCTAAACGAGTAAAGGTTTGATTTGGGAATATTTGAAGCAGTCAGAATTTACATACTTTTCACCCCTAATCGACCCCATTTTACATGCTATTTGTGCCAATTAGGGTCATTTTGCTAGTCTTTAGCTTCCTATTTGTCAATCTACGCTATTTTATGCATTTTGTAGAAAAGAAGCTAAAAGTGGTAGAAATCACGCGTTTATAGATCATTTGGAGGCTACATTGACAGTTCTAATAATCAGGCATGAATAGGAGGTCAAGATCAATAACCGTTAGAACAAAAAAACAACATTTGGGACGATGATATGTGTGCTAGCCTTCATGACCTAGGACCAACCTCAAGGATTCAAAGTCAGAAAAGAGGAAAAATGAGCAAAACAGGCCTAACTTGAGCGAGAGAGGCTTCACTCGCTTGAGTCAGGAGTAAGATTCAGCTAAAGTCACCCGGGACGAAGTTGACTCGCTTGAGACGCGTTGGCAATCTTCATTTCCGCAATTACCTAACTGTTGTCTTAACCCTAATCTTGTATCACTATATATATATATCCAACTTTGTAATAATTTTTGGGCATGCCTCCTTAGTCAAGATAATCCTTCACTAGATTGAAAAATCCTAGATTAAATTAGTTGAATCCCTCCTTATTTAGGTTCATCATTCAATAATTACTCTTCAAATAATTTTAGATCTAGTTTTGTATGAGGTTTTCTTGGGTTTGCATTTGAAGATTGGTGACAAATTTTCATCTTTATTCAAGGATCTTTCTTATTTATTGTTCATCTTTCCTATACTAGTTGGTATATTTCTTAATCTCTCTTTTAATTGCTTATTATTAATCTTTACTTTAATCACCATTACTTGAATTAGATAATAATGCTTATTCTTAACTTCTTATCTTGCCTTTACTTAGTTTATTAATTACTTGTCTTGACTTAGTTTATTAATTATCTTAAATCTTGTCTTATATGTTGTCTTAAATCACCATGTCTAGGTTAGATTTAATGTTTGTTGTTGTTGTTGTTAGTATGATTGCGATGATGATTAGCGAGTAGTGACCATGTTAGGATTACTGGGGAATTGTGAGTATGATAAGGGATAATCCTTGTATGTTGGGTTTAATTGTTGATTATTTGTCTTACTTCTAGCATATGCACTCCACTGTTTAATGAAATGCTTGTTTGACAACTTGTATATTTCATTACTTGTTTATACACATCCATAAGATCAAGAGCCTTGGATTGTGTTAGGACTCATATATATTTAGTAAATCGACCTTGTGTATGCGAGAGCTAGCTTGTGTTGGTTTATGGTGAAGATTTTAGACTGAGAGACTCAATTCACTTGCCTAAATAAGACTACCCTTCAACATGCAGACTTGACCTACTCCTCCTAGTTTTTCTTTTATTGATTTACATAGTGATAATTCTAGTTAATCTTTACTTTGTTGTTTTATTTACCTTTCATTAGTTTAGATTACAAACCCAATTTTAATAAGTGACACTTGCACCTTTAGAATATACTTTTACTTGAACAATTTAGCTACCCCTGTCGTATGGGTTCGACCTCCGCTTACTTTCTATGATAGTTTAGAGATTTATAAATGTTTGTTTGATTGGAGTACAACGACATGCTCCATTAGAGTTCTAATAAAAAAGGATGAGATCCCCAAATTGATTAAAAAACAACTGTTTTAGCAGGATTTTCCTGGAGGGATCCGGCCTGATTAGAGAGTAATTTGGGTATCTAGTTCTATATGTTTGGAAAAGATTAACGAATAAATAATAATGAAAGACTAAGTATAGAGAATACTGTTTTTATTATATGGATAAGTTGAGTACAAATAAGAGTATATGATCGAATATTTTTGAAGTAATGAGAGGTAGAAAAATGTAGAATAATTAAGGAATAATTGATTCCCTCTTTTCTATCTACAAATGCTATTTATAATTCTCTAAATATTAACGTTACAATGATCTCAACGTCCCTCCCAATTGTAGGAGCTGTTGCCGGATAAATAGGGCATGCCCCCTATTAATCCGCTTGACTTATTCTACCCTTAACAAATCTTTGACTCTTCCTCCTCTATCCGTCTTGATTCATGGATGATATAGTTTTATAGTTGGAATTAGTCTTCCTTGAGAATAGGGCACGATTATTCATTCCCAACAACTGCATTTCTTGTTTATCTTCTCCATCCAGCCTGTTTTAATGCTCTGCCAGGTTATTCTGTACTTACCATCAGGCTTCTCTTCCAGGATTTAGTAGCCTTTTTGCTATAATATTCTTCAACAGCTAAATAGTAGTTAGATTTGTCCGGTCTCTGGCTGCCTTAATCAGCCTAACAAGGTCAGGCCAAGTCAGAGTCAGGCCAGGCTAAACTGGGCCTAACAATTGCCCCTTGACATTTTACCCGTGCTGGATCAGGTTAGGGGTGAGATGTCAATTTTACCGGGTTAGACAATAAAAGGAATTATATTTGCTCAATGACTCTTAAACTCCTAGTTACCATTGAACACTTATAACGGCTAATTTTTGTGATGTCATGCTGAGAGTTGTGTTTTCTAGGGTTTTTACACCGTTATACACCTTCTATAAATACGGTATTTGGGATGAGGTTGTTCTTCACCAAATTTCTTCCACTTTCTTTGCTAAACTTTCTTCTGAAATTCTCCCCTATTTCCCAGGAGTCTTACTCTGCTAACTTATAATTTTTCAATAATTAAAATTCATCACAATAAATTAAATAGTAAAGGATATGGGAACCAAAAAGCGTCCTGCACCCCAGAAAGCTGCTGCACCCCAGAAGGCTGCTGCTGAGTCTGAACCCACAGACGTCCAAGAGGAAGAGGTGATGGAAATTGATCCTCCTGCTCGTGCTGTGGCTTTTAAATATCAGGATTCTATTTTCACTGCCCTTCAATCTCTGGATTCTTCTTTTCCTGAGGAAAACTTATTGAAAACAAACTATGATAGGGTTTTAAGGGAGAAGAAAATAATTCCTGAATCGACTGAGGTATGGATTCCTGAGTCTTATCCAGTCAGAGCTAACTGGGTGTCACCTGGTTGGTTCTGTATTTTTGAATGGGCGTTCAAAGCAGGTTGTAAGTTACCTTTTACTCCTTTAATGATTGACACCATTCGTGCTATGGAAGTATCACCTTTTCAGATTATGCCAATGGTTTGGAAACTTGTTCATTCCATTGAAAATCTATGTGCTAAACATAATCTTGTAATTACTATTAACGATATCAAGGCAATATATCATATGAAAAACCCTGTTGATGGTCGTTTTAATTTGAGAATCAAGTCGAAAATGTCTCCATTAATTACTAACCTGGACTCTGGAGATGATAAAAGCTGGGCAAAAACTTTCATGTTTGTCCGGACTGAGAGCCTGGGGTCAGGCTTTGATTACCTGAGATATCCCCCTCTGGAAAGTGGTAGGTTTCCTGTACTGTCAATTTGCAATATATATTATACGAAATTAGGATGTTTTTGGTTTTCACCTTTGTATTTGACAATTTTCGCAGCCCCTGATTGGAACTCTGATCCCCTCGATGAGGAAGCTATTTCCAGGATAGAGGCTTTCCTCGCTATTCCCGAGGAAGAGAGGGCCTGGCCTGCTAGTCTGGGCAGGGAATTATTGCCCCGGTATATGAAGACTAAGTTGAGTGCTGTCAGGGTGCCCAAAGGCAAGCCTAGTTCCACTGCTCTTTCCAGTATGTTTTCTGCATGTTTCTGTGTTTGATTATTGTCTTGTTATGACTTCTCTTCTCATATTCATGTGCATTCTTTATATATTCAGTGTTCAGGTCTTCTGCTAGGCTGGCCAGCTTTACTGCAAAAGATTTAAAGGCTGGGGTGGCTAGGATTGCTGAACAGTCCAAGAGCCAGGAGGCTAGTGGGAGTGACAAGACGCTTGACATTCTGGTTTCTGATGTCCAGCCTCCTCAAGATCCAACCAGGCTAGTATCACCGGAGGTAGTCCAGGCTCCCAAAAGGAAGAGGGAAGATGTCATCCCTGAAGAGGAGGAAGAGGAGAAAGAGAAGGAGCCTATTCAGGCTCAACCGATCAGGAGTATCAGGCAGGTGTCTGCTAGGATTGATGATATGGATGCTTCCCGGGCACGGATAGATGAATTTTCTGCCAAGATGGGCAGCCAGCTTTTATCTGCTAATACTCTTGAGTCTTCTACCAAGGTGGTCTCTATCTTGACTTCTCTTATGACAAAGGCTGCTGAGCTTGCTTCTCAAGCTAAGGAGGTTAGCTATAAAGAGATGTTTTATTTGTTGTCTGTTCTTTGTGTCACTTTTATATTTGGCTGATTGATTTTATTTTTTGTAGGGATTGGATGTTGGGTTGGCTACTGCTTGTCAACTCAGGGATGCCCAGGCCAGGGTTTCTAGCTTGGAAGAGAAAGTGGATAAAGTTAACCGTGAGCTGCATACATCCAGGAGTAATGAGGTAGTGCTTCAATCTCAGCTGGGGACAGCTAGAGAGGCGTCTAGGGCTGCTATAGTTTGTGAGGTGGCTGCAAAAAATGCTGAGAAGGCTGTCAGGCAAGAGTTAGAGTCTGTAAGGGAGGAGTTGGCTGCTGAGAAGCAGGCTATGCAAGATCAACTGAAGAAAAATGAAGAGCTTGGCGCTGAGAGGGAACTAGTGGAGGCGCGGCTTGCTGATGCTGCTCAGTATTTCTTTGGGAAAGGCCGGGTTGATGCTATGAGGGATCCGGATTCTGATCGGGCTAATTGGGACCCGGACCGTGATGAGGCAGCTTTGGACGCCCAGTATCCTGATTTGGCCAATATGGGTCAAGAAGATGTGGCGGATTCTCCTCCTTCCAAGGGAAATTCTGGTGATCAGGAAATGGTGGATGGTTGTGAGTCGGTTACTGGTGAGAAGCCTACTTAGTTTTGAGTTTTTTCTTTTTGTTTTGGCCCATCCAGGGGGGATGTTCCTGGAATGAATATTTAGGTATTTTTGGCTTATCCAGGGGGAATGTCCCTGGAATGGATAATTAGGTTTGTGGCGAGGCCAGTTATTTTTGGGTAAATAAATATTTGGTCTTTGCTAGTTCCTTTTTGTGTTTTGATAAGGCATTTGTAGTATTGAATGTCTTACTGGATCTGGCAAGTTATTTGACTGGATCGGGCCAGTTTTATGTGCTGGATCTGGCCAGTTTATTGTATTATGGGTGGGGTTGTTGCACATGCGGAGGGCTTACGTCCCTTGCACTGGAGGGCTTATGACCCATCTATGTTATACAATCCAGAATAGATTTTCCAGGTTTGTATGTTAAGTTGAGCTCGATATTTTAAGGCTGTTTTGCAACCGAAAATTGGGTATCCGTTGGATATTGGTGGGGTGGCCCCCAATCTTTAAGATTTGTTTTAAATAAAATGCAGTATGTAAAACAAGTATTGAAGATTCTACTTTGTAAAAATAAGTATAAGAATATTGGCAAGTATTTGGGCACATAATAGAAGAAATTATATAAGGCATTTATTCTTATAATGGCAAGTATCATACATTTAGTTTCACATCGGTCGTGCAAGAAGTGTGAACACGAAAATTGTACCGGACCGGAGATATATTCTATATGTGAAATAGTTTTAAGTGTGCAATATTCCAAGCTCTTGGGATCATTTCGCCGTCCGGGGTTTGTAATCTATAAGCTCCCCGGCCGACTATTGAGTCAATTAGGTAGGGACCTTCCCGGTTGGGGCCAATTTGCCAAAGATTCTTTTCTTTTGTGTTTTGGAAGACTTTCCCGAGGACAAGGTCTCCTACCCTGAATACCCTGGCTTTGACAGTCTTGTTGTAGCTCTTTGCAACTCTTTGCCGATATCTTTGCCAATCTAATGTTGCGCATCTCTTAGCTCTTCCGTTAAGTCCAGGTTGTCCTCCATTAGAGGTATATTGCTTGTTATTGTGTTCAGGCCGCATCCGGCTGATGGAATGTCGACCTCGGCGGGATTATCGCTTCACATCCATAGACCAAGGAGTAGGGGTTTGGCCTGTGGATGTTTTAGGCGTGGTTCTATCGGCCCCGAGGACCAGGGGGAGCTCTTGACCCATCTGCCTTTCCTTCTTTCTAGTTTCTTCTTTATGCAGCTGATTACTACTTTGTTATTGGATTCTGCCTGACCGTTAGCTTTTGGATATCCTGGCGTGGAGGTTACCAGGTTGATGTTCCATTGAGCACAGAAGGTCTTGTTCTTTTTCCCACGAATTGCGTGCCATTGTCACATACTATTTCGGAGGGGATGCCATATCTACATATGATGTTGTGTTTGATGAATGCTATGACATCCTTTTCCTTGACTTGCTGTATGAATCGCCTTCTATCCACTTGGAGAAGTAATCAGTCATGGCTAGCATGAAAACTTTTTGTCCGGGTACTTGGGGTAGTTTCCCTACTATATCCATGCCCCACTTCATAAATGGCCAGGGTGCGGATATGGAATGTAGTTCCTCAGATGGCTGATGGATATATGGTCCGTGAATCTGACAAGCTTTACATTTAGAGCTAAATTCCAGGCAATCGGCCCTCAAGGTGGGCCAATAATAGCCTGTTCTGAGTACTTTGCTTGCCAGGCTTCTTCCACTTTATGATTTCCACAAGTATCCTTCATGGATTTCGATAATATCTGCTCGCTTCTTGTGGCTCCAGGCATCTGAGGTATGGCCCAGCCTGCGATTTCTTAAAAAGCACGTTGTTAATAATGGTATATGAAGCAGCTTTTATTTTTAGTGCTCTGGCATCTTGTTTATTTAGGGGAAGGATTCCCTGTTGTAGCCAGTCATAGTAGGGTTTTGTCCAAGAATTAGCAACATAAATTGGAAAACTTTCATCTTGTTTATTTATTGCAGGTTCCAATAAATGTACGATGGGTATTTTGTCGAAGTCAAGGGGACTGAAGTTGGATCCTAGGCCGGCTAAGGCATCGGCCTGGGTATTCAAGTCCCTGGGAATTTGGTCAATATTAAAATTGCGGAATTTTGCTTTTAAAATTTGAACAATTTCCAAATAGAGTATCATTTTTGAGTCTTTTGCGATATACTCCGTTTACTTGGTTGGAAATAAGAAGGGAATCAGTACGTACCTTTAGGTTTTGCACACCAAGGTCAATACATACCTTTAATCCAGCTATTAGGGCTTCATATTCTGCCTCATTGTTGGTAGCCTCAAATGCACAGCTTATAGCCTGTACTATCTTATCCCCCTGTGGCGATTTTAGTACTACCCCCAGGCATGTGCCTCTCATATTGGCTGCACCATCGACAAATAGGGTCCATTCTAGGTCTGTTTGGTCGCTGGTCAGTTTATTTACCTCTTTTATCAGGTCGGGTTCTAGGGTCGGACTAAAATCAGCCACAAAGTCTGCTAGTGCCTGTGACTTAATTGATGTCCTTGGTTCAAATGTTATGTTGTATGTGCTTAGCTGGACTGACCATTTGCACATTCGTCCGGACAATTCTGGTTTCCTAAGTACAGACTTGATAGGAAGATTGGTTCTGACTATTATAGGGTGGCTTTCAAAGTATGGTCTTAATTTTGTGCAACACATAATTAAAGCTAAAACATATTTTTCAAGCAGGCCATACCTGATCTCTGCATCTAGTAGACTTTTACTTACGTAATAGACAGGGTGTTGTTGTCCGTCTGCTTCTTTGACCAAGACTGCGCACCGACAAAGAAGTTTCTGTTCGACTGTGTATATCTTTGTCGGGGGTTCATCTTTGACTGGTTTTGCGAAGAGAGGAGAGGATAGATATGTTTTCAGTCTTCAAAGGCAAACATGATCGGGGGTCCATTGAAAGTCCTTGTTCTTCCTTAGCGAGGTTATAGAATGATTTGCTTTGCACTGACTCGATGATCTTGAAATGAATCTGTTCAGGGCCGCTATTCTTCCAGATCGCTTTTGTATGTCTTTGACCGTCTTTGGTGGTTCTAGCTCCAGGATAGCTTTGATCTGTCCAGGGCTGGCTTCTATTCCTCTTTTTGTCACCATATAGCCCAAGAATTTGCCTGCTGAGACTCCAAAGTGGCATTTTTGTGGGTTGAGCTTCATGTTGAATTTCTCCAGTATTTGAAAGGCTACTTCCAAGTCTTTGACGTGGTCTTCTGCCTTTTTTGACTTGACTACCATGTCATCTATGTAGACTTCCATGGTATCTCCTATTTGGTCTTTGAACATCATGTTGACTAGCCTTTGATAGGTTGCTCCTGCATTCTTCAATCCAAAGGGCATAGCAGTATAACAATATATTCCTCTCTCAGTGATGAAAGCCGTGCTCTCCTGATCTGCAGGGTGCATCTTTATTTGATTGAATCCGCTGGAGGCATCCATGAATGTTAACATCTCGTGGCCTGCAGTGGCATCCACCATTGCATCGATGTGTGGCAGGGGAAATGGATCTTTTGGGCAGGCTTTGTTTAGGTCGGTGTAGTCTACACAGACTCTCCATTTGTCGTTTTTCTTTTGGACGACTACTACATTTGCAAGCCAGTCAGGGTACATTACTTCCCTGATCATTCCCATGTCCAGTAGCTTGTCAACCTCTTGGTTGATGGTTTCATGTCTCTCTGCAGCAAATTTTCTCCTCTTTTGCTGTACAGTCTTAAATGATTTGTCAATATTCAACTTATGAGTTATAATGTCAGCATCTATACCAGTCATATCAAAATGCGACCAAGCAAAATAGAACATTTTAGTTTTAAGAAAGCTGACCAGATCGGGTCTGACCGAGTCCGGTGCATCAGACCCTACAAGTACCTTCCTGTCAGGGAACTCTGAATCCAAAATGACCTCTCCTGTTTCCATCTGTGTTTGTGCAATATATTCTTCCCTGACAGGTGACTTTAATTGATATGCGTGGGACTTTCCTGACTTTGAAGGTTTCAAAGCATGGGTGTAGCATTCCTGAGCCGTCCTCTGTTCTCCCCTGATGGTGGTTATCCCCCATTCTGTTGGAATTTTCACACATTGATGGTATGTTGATGGGATTGCTTTGACATTGTGGATCCATGGTCTGCCCAGGATTACGTTATATGAGGATAGGCAATCCATTACTCCAAATCTTTCATATGAAGCCACGCCTTCCACATAGGTTGGCGGTGATTTCTCCCGGGTGTTCTTTGTTTCTCCGCTGAATCCAACCAGGACGCTGGATTTCTTGATGATCTTCCCTTCATCTATCTTCATAGCTTTTAGGACGTCAAGCATCACCAGGTTGATTGAGCTGCCTCCGTCTATCAAGATTCTTGATACCTTAGCTGTGCCAATTTGCATGGTGATTACCAAGTCCGTCATGGTGTAGATCGATATTCCCCGCAGGTCCGAGTCATCAAAAGTAATAGCTGACAATGACTTGGGCCTGGAAGGGGGCTGAAGTCTGGATTCCCTGGATATTCTTTTGGCGGCTGAGCTGGTCAGACCACATATTTCTGATCCTCCATTTATGAACTTAACTTCATAGATGGGGGAGGAGGAGGAGGATCTCTGCGCGTTCCCCGAATCTCTCTTGCTTTGTCCTTCATCTTTTTCTTTGGCTCGGATTAAGTCCTTCAAAAGCCTTTCTTTAGGAGATATGCCACCTGTTTCCTGAGTTGGATGCATTCTTCCGTGGTGTGCCCGATGTCCCGATGGAAGTCACACCATCTTGTTGGGTCTTTCCGGGGTTGTCGATTTCTTGGGCCATCCGACCGTATCTCCCGTGGCTTTCCAGCGTTTAATTAATCCTGCGGTATTAATAGAGAAGTTATATTCGGGAATAGTTGGTAGGTTAGAAAGGTTACCTTTGTGTTCTTGTGCCATGTTGACTTGATCTTTCGGGCCTGGAATAGGGTGCTTTGATCCGGAGTTGCCTCCTTTCTAGTAGGAGCTTTTCCTGTTAGTGTGTCCATAGCCTTGCTTTCCTCCGGATGAGTTCGTTCTGAAGTTGAGATCTTCTTCCAATCTGACATGCTCTAAGGCGATGGATTGAACAGTGGCAAAGGTTGGGCATGCTTTCTTGGTCAAGTCTGCATAGATGTCGCTGTCAAGCAGGACTCCTTGCCTGAAGGCTTCTACCGCTGTTTCTTCATCACACACGGAATGGCCACCTTCTCTTTGACAAATCTGGCCAGGAATTCTTTGAGAGATTCTTCAGGGAGTTGCTTTACCCCGAACAGTTCTTTGGGTCTTTTGGCCATGTCTCTGTTGCTTGCGAATTGTTGGTTGAAGGCATTGATCAATTCTGCAAAATTCTTGATACCTCCATTTGGGAGATTAATGAACCATTGTAATGTTTGCTCCGGTCGGGGTTGTACCAAAGCCTTTACACATGCGACCTGCTGAGTTCACCGGGTATTGAGGCAGCCAACATCTTCTGTTTGAATATAGCAACGTGATTTTGTGAATCAGAGGTTCCATCATAAGTTCTCATGGATGGGACGGTGAATTTCTTGGGGAGGTCAATCTTTGCAATTTCATCTGCAAAGGGTGAGTCAAAAGTGTCAATTTCTACCTCGCCACGAGTCCAGTACTCCGGGTATATTTTCTATTTTGTTGTGGAGTTTTTGGATTTCCTAAAGCATAGCCATCATTATTCTTTGCTTGATTTTGTTTGTTTCATCATTGGAAATGGTTGGGGTACCGGATAATGTATCCTTCTCCGGGGTTCCAAAATTGGAAAAGTCAATGTTTTTGATAATGGATGAGAATGGGGTTCCTGGTTCGAATCTGGTCTTGGAGCCCGAAGCCTGATTTTCCAATTTTTTCCTCGAGCTAGACTCGATTCCTTGACCTATTGATTTACGTTACCTTGGGCTGCCTTCTCTTGGATTGTCTCCAATTCTTTGATTTTGGTCAGGGCAGCTGCTAATTGTTGTTCTGGGGTGAGTTCCACCATTTTTGTGTGTGAATATTAAATGAAAAATGATAAAGGGAATTTTTATTGGTTGAAGAACTAGAGGCCCCACGGTGGGCGCCAATTGTTTTAGCAGGATTTTCCTGGAGGGATCCGGCCTGATTAGAGAGTAATTTGGGTATCTAGTTCTATATGTTTGGAAAAGATTAACGAATAAATAATAATGAAAGACTAAGTATAGAGAATACTATTTTTATTATATGGATAAGTTGAGTACAAATAAGAGTATATGATCGAATATTTTTGAACTAATGAGAGGTAGAAAAATGTAGAATAATTAAGGAATAATTGATTCCCTCTTTTCTATCTACAAATGCTATTTATAATTCTCTAAATATTAACGTTACAATGATCTCAACGTCCCTCCCAATTGTAGGAGCTGTTGCTGGATAAATAGGGCATGCTCCCTATTAATCCGCTTGACTTATTCTACCCTTAACAAATCTTTGACTCTTCCTCCTCTATCCGTCTTGATTCATGGATGATATAGTTTTATAGTTGGACTTAGTCTTCCTTGAGAATAGGGCACGATTATTCATTCCCAACAACTGAATTTCTTGTTTATCTTCTCAATCCAGCCTGTTTTAATGCTCTGCCAGGTTATTCTGTACTTACCATCAGGCTTCTCTTCCAGGATTTAGTAGCCTTTTTGCTATAATATTCTTCAACAGCTAAATAGTAGTTAGATTTGTCCGGTCTCTGGCTGCCTTAATCAGCCTAACAAGGTCAGGCCAGGTCAGAGTCAGGCTAGGCTAAACTGGGCCTAACAACAACCTATTTATACTAATACACCATTAGGTTAAAGCGAGATTACAAAGTGCGGAAATAATCAGCGTGTCTCGAGTGGGTTTTGGCTGTCCCGAGCGAGTTTACCGTTTCACGACCTCTGTCCCGAGCGGGTTATGGTTGTCGCGCTCAAGTCATGTTGTTTTTGCTCATTTTTATTTTTTTCTGCCACGGAATCTGTGGGGGATGGACCTAGGTTGTGAGGGCTAGCAAGTAGATCATTGTTGGACCATATAGTTATATGCCTTGTATTTTGATAATGACAAGTGTGTTTAATTAAATATATACTTGGTGCTCATAATTGTTTGTTTAGTTGTGTTAGATTGAACATGGTTATAATTTAGCAAGACGTTTTGTGAATTAAAGTTATAGTTGGATGAGTTATAACTTCAAGATTCAATTGAGCTCGTGACAAAGTACAAGAACAAGCTTTAAGGCTTCAAGTCATGGAAGAATCTCAAGTCAATCTCAAGATGAAGAGCTTGTGATCAAAATGAAGAGATGAACCATATACTAAACATATCCAGGAAGATTACCTAGTATAGATCTTTATTCAATAACGTGTTTTTTAGAAGTTTGACAAGTAAAGTTATAGCTGTTTTGGCCATAACTTCACTATTCCAACTCAAAGTTATAGGTGATTTTACTATAACTGCAATTTAAAAGGCACGATTAGTATTGTTTTCAAATTATTTCCAAAATGTTTTCTTAAAATCCATGATTCAAATTTATGTGAATGATAAGAGTTTATAGGTGGAAGGAGATTTGGGATTGTTTGGTTTCTATTGAGATATGAAATTCGAATGAATTGCTTATTGTTCATTTAGCAACTTATGAGTTGCTAATCGATAAGAATTCTAGGGTTTTTCATTTGACAAATCCAAAGCCTAATTTATCTAATGTAACTTAATATTTCTATTAGGGTTTCGTTGTCAAGAAGGAAGGCTTATGAGCCGTTCCTCTCCTTGGCCGAAATATCCAATAGGTGGATAATTGTTAGGCTAAATCTAATAGTTGTTAAAGATATTTTGTACCTTTATCTTTTAGATTTATTCTATTATTATTTAATTCAGATATTGTTACATTTGATATAGAGAATATTGATTTCTTGCCTAGCATTTCATACCTATCTTTAACGGCACTCTAAGGTTTCACGTAAACCCTAGATCTCTCCTTCCCTATATAAACAACTTCTATTCATTCATTTGAAACTACTTTTTCATGCTAATAATTTTCTTGCAAACAAAATTGAGTAAACCCTTCTGGGATTTTTAATCAAATATTACTTTGCTTTGCATTTCGAAAAACCTTGAAAAATTCATGCCTCTTATTTTGCCAATTAATTTTAAGAATTACGTTATTGGATAATAGTCTTTAGATCTATTCTTATATGTTCAATTGTGTGAACATCAAAAGAACAATCAAACACTTTCTTATTAACGTCAGTTAGTCAAATCGAGTATTTCACGATACTCAAGTGAGTTACAATTATAGTTAGTTGTACGAGTGGGCTAATAATTTTGTAACTTGTAGAAAGGTACTAAAATTATTAATCGAGAATAGTGGACGTAGGTTTCGACTTGTAAAACTGAACCACTTCAAAATTCTTTGTGTCCTTCGCATCCCTTTCTTTCATTTCGTTTTGTCTTGTTCATTTTCTTTTCACGTACAATCAAGTTAGTAGAATTTAATCAATAAATTCATACTAACTACTACATACATGCTTCATACGGACATAATCGAAAAGTGGGCATATTTATTTATGCTCAATTCAGCCCCCCCCCCCCTCCCCCGTGAGTATTTCTGATCGATAGACTCTTCAGTTGGTATCAAAGCCTCGTGCTCTTGATTGCCTAACCGCAAAGAGGTTGATCCGTCTACCTTACTCTATTTTACTTATTTTTATTTTTCGCTGGCTAATAGGTGTGAAATGGATTCCAAATATGTCAAATGTCCTACCTTTGATGAGGAAAAATTATAGTCTTTGGAAAAACATGATGACACACTATATTAAGGGACAGGATTGGGAGTGTTGGAGAATTATTCAGAATGGACCAATCAAAATTTTGGTTGCGTGAACTGAAAGTACATCCTATGAAAAGAAAGAGGATGACTATATTGAGGCTGATTATTATAAGAAAGCTGAGAAGAATCGAAAGCCATGAGCTTGTTGCAAAATGGCATGACTTCAACTGAATTTGATCGCTTCTCTTCTTGTATGGGATGATCTAGAGCTCGCCTACGAAGGTACTTCGCTTGTTAAGAAACATAGGATTGACTTGTTGATTCAAAAATATGAACTCTTTACAATAGAGTAAAATGAATCAATCGACAATATGTCCGCATGTTTCTCTAGCATCATTAATGAATTGTGAGACCTTGGTAGAAAGTTTATTTCTAAGGACATCGTCAGAAAGGTTCTTAGGAGCGTTACAAAAAATGGCAACCTAAGGTCACTGCGATCGAAGAAGCAAGGGATCTCACTTTACTCTCTTATCAAGAGCTAATCGGTGTACTTATGGCACATGAAATCATGCTCAATAAGCTCGACGATGAGCCAATAAAGGCAAAAATTATGGCCATGCAAGCCTCAGCTAGTGACAATGAACTCGAGATAGAGGATGAAACTGTGCTATTTTCTAGACGTTTCAAAAAGGCACTCTATAAAAGCAAGTCTTCTAAATCAAACAATAAATTCTTTAATAAGAAGGTTAGTGAACCCAAATCATCATTTGCAAATAGAGGATGTTTCAAGTGTGGAGAGAGTAATCACATGATCAAGGACTGTCCCACATGGTTGAAAATTAAAGACAAATCCAAATGAGAGAAAACCAAGAACGAGTTCAAGCAAGTTATGATGGCATCGTCCTGGGGAGAACTCGACACTGAAGATGACGAGGAATCTGAAGAAGAAGAAGGAGAAGAAGAAGAAGAAGAAGATGGCGCTCATCTATGCCCGAGCAACATTAGCCTTGACCTAATTTCAGATAGCGACGATGAAAGTGTTAATTCAAGATCAAAGTTTTGTTTGTTGGGAGAATCAGATTCAGAAGATGAAGACGAAGAGGTAATTTTTAATCGTTTTAAGAAACAAGTCAAAAAGTTATCTAAAAGTGATTTGATCGATTACTTTGAACAAATTATTGATAAATTACTTGAACAAAATCTTGAATTGAAGGATTTAAAAGAACAAATTCTTGACATTTCTCAAGAGAATCAAGTTCTGAAGGTCAAAACAAAGAAGCTGAATTCTAAAGTTATGGCTAATTCAGCCACAACCTCAGAGTCTGCAAAGGTTGAGAAAATAGCTCTTGAGTCTAAAGTTGTAGCTAATGAAGCTATAACCTCATAACTAAAACTCAATATTAAACATCTTCAAGCCAAGGTTGTAGCTAATAAAGCTATAACCTTAGAATTGAGGAAGTCTAATGAGTTTCTTAAACCTGAAGCTACAACAAGAGAAGTTGTAGTTTCAGAAAAAAAAAAAAAGGAAATAGATTCTCTTAATCGGCAATTAAAAGAATTTAAAGATCATCTATCTAATGTTAAGAAGCAACACTTGGATGTCGTGTTTATTCTTAATAAAATATTTCAAGACTTTCGTGATAATATTAATGAGAATAATGATGTTGACTATTTTAAGTGTCATGAAGAAATTAAGTCCTTAAAAGAATTACTTTTGCATGCTAGAAAATTTCATGACAAATGGGAAGGTAGCACCAATGTTCTAAACTTCTTAACTGGGAAATCCGACAACAATATGAAAATGGGTTTAGGACATGAGTGCTATGACCGCAGAGACCACTCTAAATGCAAATCAACTCCCTCTGAACGTGACTTCAGAAAAAGAAAATATGTTGACCTACCTGAGTATTTAACTTGCAATTACTGTGGTCATACATGTCATCTCTTGGATAATTGTGTTAAGCATATGAAAGACTTTGATAAGTGCATTAAATTTGTTAAAGCTTCTAACCAACTAGAGGAAGATAAATCCATCCTACCTTCAAACCAAGTCATGAAGAAGAAAAAGATATTGACTTTCGTTAGTTCTATAATATGAGTTATGATCATACAAAGAAAGCAAATGAACCCAGAAAAAGGCAACACCCTAGACAATCGGAAAGACAACGACCTAAAAAACCTAGAGATTCTTATAAGATTATATATTTCCCAAAACAACCCTATCTGTCTACTAAGTGGAAAATAGTTAGACTAGCGTGGATAAGGAAAGATATGATATTTAGAGTAACTAACGTTAAAGGATCCAACCTTGCTTGGGTACCTAAGAATTGTATCTATTCATTTTGCAGGCTGTGGTGAAAGAAAACAATCAATGGTACCTTGATAGTGGATGTTCAAGGCACATGACTGGAGATAAGAATCTATTTATTTCACTTGAACACTTTGATGGAGATAAGGTTACCTTTGGAGATAACAAGAAAGGTAAGGTTATTGGCGTTGGCAAGGTTGATATATCCTCTTCTCATGCTATTAGTGATGTTTATTTTGTGACAGGATTCAAGCATAATCTACTTAGTATTTATCAATTATGTGATAAAGGAAACAAAGTTATTTTTCATTCTACTCCTTGTCGCATAATAATTGAAGGAACAAGTAGTGTTATTCTTGAAGGTCAACGTAAGAGAAATGTCTATATGGTTGATTTAAATGCAATTCTTACCAACTTTTTTACTTGCATGAAAGCAACACTTGATGATCCTTATTTGTGGTACAAACGGTTTGCTCACATAAGCTCCCCTATATTAAACAAACTCAAAAGATGGGACTTGGTAGAAGGTTTACCCAGAATCAAGTTTGATCAAGAAAAGTTATGTGACACATGTGCTCGTTGCAAACATGAAAGGTCATCATTCAAACCTAAGAGAGTAGTAAGCACAAATGAACCACCAGAACTCATCTATATGGATCTATGTGGCCCGATGGAGGTAAGAAGTAGAGGCAGATCCAGGTATATTTTCGTTCTAGTTGATGATTATTCAAGGTATGTATGGCCTATCTTTATAAATTCTAAAGATGAAAATTTCGACGAATTTGTGGTAATAATGAAATTTGCCCAGAATAAATATAAATCAAAATTAGTTTCTATTTGTAACAATCATGGCACCGAATTTGATAATCAAACATTTCTAGAATTTTGTAGGGAAAATGGTGTTGGGCATAACTTCTCAGTACCACGAACTCCCCAACAAAACGGTATTTTGGAACAAATGAATAGAACATTAGAGGACATGGCACGTACTATGCTTTTGTGAAGTGGTCTTTCTCGTAACTTTTGGGGAGAAGGTGTTAGTACTACTTTCTATGTGCATAACCGTGCTATGATTAGACCTATTTTAACGAAAACTTCTTATGAACTTCTTAAAGGCCGTAAACCTAACATATCCCATATACGTTGCTTTGGGAGTAAGTGTTTTGTTCATAACAATGGCAAAAATAGGTTGAGTAAGTGTGACCCTAGAAGTGATGAGCCTATTTTTACTGGTTACTCTAATCATAGTAAGGCCTATAAAGCCTTTAATAAAAGAACTTTATGCATTGAAGAAATTATACATGTAATCTTTGATGAAAATGATTCCTTTGATAAGCCTATACAGGATGAAGAAGAAGATGAGAACGAACCTGACTTTCGATTAACTAGGAATGATCCTTCAGAGTTAGATGAAGAAGGAAAAAAAATTGAGGGCACAAATGATGAACTTGAAAGAACTTCAAATGATAAAGGAAAGAGAGATGAGACTGTAGTTGATGATACTACAAACTCCTCTCAAAACAAGAATTTGAAAACTGAAGTTATAGCTGATGATGCTACAACCTTGAATCCAAATCAAAACATAGTCCAGGGTTATACCTAATTTTACTACAACCCCAGGATTGAATTCAAAGAGAACAACTATTGATTCCCAATCATTCGAAGAAAGCGACTCAAGTTCTATCAATGATGAAGTGCCTCAAGTTTCGAAGAAATGGAAATACAAACATTCTCATCCAATGGATAGCATCCTTGGAAATCTGAAGAAATGACTTCAAACTCAAAGATTCTTGAACAACTTCTGTTCGTTTTAATTCAAACTCGAAGATCCTTGGATAATCGCCATGCAAGAAGAGTTGTAACAGTTCGAAAGGAACAAGGTTTGGGACTTGGTTCTGAGACCGAATGATCGAACTGTAATTAGCACAAGATGGGTATTTAGAAACAAGTTGGATGACACGGGAGTTATTGTACAAAATAAAGCAAGATTGGTTGTGCAGGGGTAAAATCAACAAAAAGGGATTGATTATGACTAGACCTTCGCTCCCGTTGCTAGACTTGAGGCTATCAGGCTGTTAATTGCTTTTGCCGCTCACAAATCACTCAAATTGTTTCAGATGGACGTTAAGATAGCATTTCTTAACGGATATCTACAAGAAGAAGTCTTTGTAGAGCAACCCCCTGGATTTCTGGATAGCAAGTTTCAAAACCATGTTTTTAAATTAGATAAAGCCTTATATGGTTTGAAACAAGCTCCTAGGGCTTGGTACGACAGATTATCAAAGTTTTTACTTGAAATTAATTTTAAAAGAGGATCTGTCGGCAAGACCATATTTCTAAAATCGTAGGGTTCTGATTTATTAATTGTTCAGATATATGTTGATGATATTATTTTTGGCTCAACTAATAATAAATTGTACGTATATTTTTGAGATTTAATGACCTCGGAATTTGAAATGAGCATAATGGGAGAACTCAAATTCTTCCTAGGGCTTTAAATCCAACAAACAAGTGAAGGCATTATGATTCACTAACAGAAATACATCAAAGAGCTAATTAGGAAATTTGGTATAGAAAAATCTCATTCTATGTCCACTCCAATGGTCACTGATAAGAAGTTAACCAAAGATGAAGATGGTAAGTCTGTCGATAAGACAACTTATCGAGGTATGATTGGCTCGCTTCTCTATTTCAAGTAGACATGATATTATGTTTAGTGTATGTGTATGTGCTCGATTTCAATCGTGCCCTAAATAATCACATATGATTGCAGTAAAGAGAATTTTGATGTATTTGATTGGTACGTCAAAACTATACTTATGGTATACCATGGATTGTTGTTTTGATCTCATAGGATATTCAGATGCAGATTATGCAGGTTGTTCACTTGACAGAAAAAGTACATATGGCATTGTCACGTTCGTTGGACCATGCATTATATCTTGGGGGTCAAAGAAGCAAAATTCACTTGCCCTATCTACTGCTGAAGCAGAATATATTGCTGCCGCGTTGGTATGTTCTCAACTATTACGGCTTAAGCAACAATTATCTGATTATGGTGTAAACGTTGGATGGATTCCTATTTTATGTGATAATACAAGTTCTATTATTATTTCCAAAAAAATTCATGCAGCACTCGCGTACAAAACATATAGAAATAATAAGACACCATTTCTTAAGAGACCAAGTGGAAAAGGGCAATATAAAACTTGAATTTTGTAGTACAGAAAAACAATGGGCAGATATTTTGACAAAGGCGAGTTAGAGAACGTTTTGAGACTTTACGGTGGGAAATTGATTTAATTGGTGGCACCTAAACTTGTCATAATTTTTCCTTCTCCTTATGACTGACTAGATTTAGAAGAGATTGTATGACTATGCCCGTATTTTACGCTGTGAGTATATTTATGTTAAATATTGTATTATATGACGAGAATAATCCATTTTTTAATTTTATTTTATGTCATATTATAAACCAAGTTTTTATCTATAACCAATATTCCTTATATCCTTATTTAACCGAAAATTTTATTTCATGGTGTAATATTATCCTTAATTACCTAATTCTACTCATGAGATTTACCAAATCTTATCCCATGTGCTTTACCTTAGATTTTATAAATAAATAAATAAATAAATAAATAAATAAAAGGGAATCTTTTACTCTTTCACGCCGCCTAACCCACAGACACTTCTACCATAAGTCAAATTCTACCCAACTACAATAAATACTCTCCTTCCTCTCGTCACATCACCATCATAACCCTCATAATCTTTTTAAACATGAAACAACACTCAATCCCTCACAACTCTTAACACAATCATTATCATCAATCATCATGTCACCAAAATCATCAACCCGACTCAACTCACCATCAACTCGGTCTTCTACAAAGACCGGTTTCTCCAACCCAACATGCAACCAACCCGAATTAACACAATAACCTTCATCACAACAACCTAACCCAAAACCCACCAATCCCGATCATAACCGAGGAGAACCTATTATGGACGGGAAGAGGCGAAAGCTTAGTAAGAGGAATAATAAGGTTGTTGTTGAGGAGGATTAGGTTGAGGAGGTGCAGGAAGTTATTGTTCGCGAAGGTGTTAAACGGACTCTGTTTCGTGAGTACATGACGCATGCAACGGCTGTGGGTCTTGATAAGGTTCGTCTTACTAAAAGTGAAAGGACACGTGTTAACCGTGTCTTTCGATATGGGATTCATGGTGGCCGGTATTATCTTGAGGCATGGTATGGAAAGATTGAAGCCTTGCGTTTCTTAGGCGATTTCTTGAAGTTTCAAGAATGGGAGAAGATTTGTCAATTTTCAGGACTGGTTTATCCCATCGAGGTAATTCAGTTTAATGCTTCTGTTTCAATCAAAAACAGAGTCTTGCATGAAATGGTAAATGGCGTCGTAGTCACTATCTCCATTGACGATTTTTGCACTCTATTTTCCGTCCCTGATGATGGGATGAGAATTAATCTAAGTGCAGGATGGGGAGATGTGACGGAGGAAAAGAAGCTTGAAATTAAGAAGTACTTTCGTGAAACTGCAACGGGTACTAGTAATGTGTTGGCGGACTCTTTTTCGCCTAAACTGAAATTTTTGTTTAATTTCTTGTGGAATACCATTTGTCCGAGGAAGGGAGGACGAGATAAAGTCTTTAGTTATGAGATGGTAAGGGTACACTCTTGGCTTAAAGGGAAAAAAGTTAGCCTTCCTTTGGTTTTTTTTCACCGTATTATTCAAACGAGTTTTTCGGTGACCAAAGAAAAGGTTTCTACCACCTTAGATTTACCTTACGGGATGTGGAGTTCCCGTCTCTTAGAGGTTAAGAGGGTGGTAAATCCTGAAAGCTATGGTGTTAAGGGTAAAGATAAAATGTGTGACAAGTACTTTAAGTTTATGAAGATTGCAGCGGTCGGCCCGGATTTGGTTTTTCAGTCAAAGGTTAATGTTGTTCAAAAATCGTCGCATGTTATGGCTAGTGTTGCAAAGAAATTGGACTCATTTATGGCGAGTATTGTTGAGAAGTTGGAGACACAAGCCTATGTTTTGTCGAGTGTGGTCTCGAGATTGGGGAATTCTTCAAAGAATGACGGGGTTAGTAATGGAGATGTTATGGCTTAGATGCGCGGTTTAGAAGGGTTAAGATTATGGAACAGAGTTTGTCTGATGTCCATCATGAGGTGATACGCCATGGCCATCGTATGGATAATTTGGTTAGTGAAGGCCGTGCCTTGTGGAAGTATGGGCGTGCTATGCGGGACAAAGTGGCAAAAACTCTAGAGGTTACAAAGGCCTTGTCTTTGAAGGTCCTTAACTTTGACTCTTACTAGACGGCTCAGCTAACCATGTGCGGTTTTGTTTTGATCGACTTGATTCCTTGGAATACCGAACCCGTCCCGGTTATGTTAATCCCAATAAGGTCAACCACAACATTCCATAAGCCCGACCTTGCCTAATTCGTGCCTTAACTTATTTTGCTCTTCTTGGGCTTTATTTTGTCTTTTGTTCATTCGGCCCATTTTGGCATACACTCATATTTAGCCCATAGGCTGAATACTCTTGGTTTGTGCTAGACATATTATATTTGCATGCTTATTGTAGACTTTTTCTCGTTTTATAATATGTGTTTGCATCTATATTTGTTTCCTTGGTATATATTATTCTAGTTGTTTTATGTTATGTTCTCGTCTATTCGATGATGTCAAGAGGGTAAGAAATGACCATGATTCTAGTATTTTCCTAAGCTTGCTCCTTGTCAAGACCTTTAATCTCTTAAGGTCCTTAGGTGCTATAACTTTGAATATAAGTGGCTTGTTCTTGCGTTTAATTTACTATAGTCACAAATTATAGAGACTTGTCATCATCAAAAGAGGGAATTTGTTGGACCATATAGTTATATGCCTTGTGTTTTGAAAAAGACAAGTGTGTTTAATTAAACATATACTTGGTGCTCGTAATTGTTTGTTTAGTTATGTTAGATTGAACATGGTTATAATTTAGCAAGACGTTTTGTGAATTAAAGTAATATTGGATGAGTTATAACTTCAAGATTCAATGGAGCTTGTGACAAAGTACAAGAACAAGCTTTAAGACTTCAAGTCATGGAAGAAGCTCAAGTCTCAAGATGAAGAGCTTGTGATAAAAATGAAGCGATGAACCATATACTAAAGATCTCTAGGAAGATTAGCTAGTATAGGTCTTCATTCAATAACAGTATTTTTAGAAGTAAGTTTGACAAGTAAAGTTATAGCTGTTTTGGCCATAACTTCACTAGTCGAACTCAAAGTTATAGGTGATTTTACTATAACTTTGAGCTGCAATTTAAAAGGCACGATTTGTATTGTTTTTAAATTGTTTCCAAAATGTTTTCTTAAAATCCATGATTCAGATTTATGTGAATGATAAGAGTTTATAGGTGGAAGGAGAATTGGGATTGTTTGGTTTCTATTGAGATATGAAATTCGAATGAATTGCTTATTTTTCATTTAGCAACTTATGAGTTGCTAATCGATAAGAATTCTAGGGTTTTTCATTTCACAAATCCAAACCCTAATTTATCTAATGTAACTTAATATTTCTATTTGGGTTTCGTTGTCAAGGAGGAATGATTATGAGCCGTTCCTCTCCTTGGCCGAAATATCCAATAGGTGGATAATTGTTAGGCTAAATTTAATAGTTGTTAAAGATATTTTGTATCTTTATCTTTTAGATTTATTCTATTATTATTTACTTAAGATATTGTTACATTTGATATAGAGAATATTGATTTCTTGCCCAACATTTCATACCTATCTTGGACGGCACTCTAGGGTTTTACGTAAACCCTAGATCTCTCCTTCTGTATATAAACAACTTATATTCATTCATTTGAAACTACTTTTTCATGCTAATAATTTCCTTGCAAACAAATTTGAGTAAACCCTTCTGTGATTTTTAATCAAGTATTACGTTGCTTTGCATTTCAAAAAACCTTGAAAAATTCGTGCCTCTTATTTTGCAAATTATTTTTAAGAATTACGTTATTGGATAATAGTGTTTAGATCCATTTTTATACGTTCAATTGTGTGAACATCTATAACACCCCCATTTATTTACGAGCCTTTGACAAAACATTCCTAGATAAATAAAGGTGTTACCATCTCAGTTGCCTGAGGTAGTAAGTATAAAAGACAAACAATTACCAAAGTACTTTAAGACGATATAATTAAAGTGCCTCAAATGGTTTTATTGAAAAAGTTCCAACGAGATAAATAAATAATAAAAATACGTTTAAATACAACTGCAGCGGAAATAAAAATAGTGTCTAAATAATTAAAGTGATCTCTAGCCTCTGACGAAGGTCAACGTCCCAAGCTCTCTCCAAACATCCAGCACATCACACATGCTAACCTGAAATCAATCTGCTCCCCAATATTTGGTTCATCACAAGTGTTCACAAATACACGGTCACCACGAGGTTGAGTAGGATAACTAAACAACAGTAAATAATACGATAACCTGCAATAAAATATAACCAAAGGACTCAAGCCAAGAGACATCACACACGGTATAACCGTGTACCACAACCACACGCCACAACCAAACACACCTCAACCTAACACCGTCACAATGATAGTCCTGCTCAGGTCCACGGCCAACCCCACGCCACCGTGCCAGGCCGACCAAAACCGCACAGGTCCACGGCACCCTACGTCCCCGTGCCTGGCCGACCAAATACTCTCAATTGCAATGCCAATCGTCTTTCAAGATACAAACAAACAACAGAGAACCAATCAACAATGATAATAATATGATTATAAGATGCTCAAGACAACAATTGTAACAATATGCTCAGGGTGTTATAATTATCGTAAGACAAAGCAACAAACAACTTATCTCATGCCAACAATACAATAATAATTCATCTTATAAACAATTCGCCAATTCACCAATTAAACACAGTTGAGTAGTTAACCAACCTTTAGCAAATCTTCACAATTCAACAATTAAATTTTGAAAGCTTCTTCCACAAATCCACCAACTAATCAACAATTAAATTATATATAATTATAAACTAATCTTATTAATGAATTTAAGATGTAAACTACTCAAAGCAATCCCGCAAAAATTGACACAAACGCCACCCCCATACATGGTGGACCCGACGGTGGTCAACCCGTCGGTCAACGACTCCCCCACGGACACGGTCCTGGTCAACGGGTGGTCAATGGTGCGGGTCTTTGGGTCAAACGTAAACAATTGATGTGAGGCGATAAAATAACTTGCCATAATTAATTAGCGCGAGATGAAAACTCCGTCTCAAGGTTGTCTCACAAAATTGCTCTTCCTCACAAATTGTATGTTGAGTTTTTGATGTGGAATAAATATGATGGTGAGGCATGAGTTAGGTGTATATATAGATTGGTAGGTGGATTTGGAAAGTTCTAGGAAGTTGCATAAATTATTAAACTAATCAAAATATCTAGGTAGTATAGATAACACCCAAACCACATACCACCTTCCCCTTCACTCAGTCCAACCGTGACCAATACACGATCCAATCGTGGTCCTTGCACCCGGTTTCAATTTTGTTTTCTTTTCTTTTTACGACAACTTATTTATTCACATCTTATAAATTATCGATTATCAATTATCTTAATTAAAAATGCGGAATATTAACATCAAAAGAACAATCAAACACTTTCTTATTAACGTAAGTTAGTAAAATCGGGTATTTCACGATACTCAAGTGAGTTATAACTGGAGTTAGTTGTACGAGTGGATTAATAATTTTGTAATCCGTAGAAAGGTACTAAAATTATTAATCGAGAATACTGGACGTAGGTTTCAACTTGTGAAACTGAACCACTTCAAAATTCCGTGTATCCTTCGCATCCCTTTCTTTCGTTTCGTTTTGTCTTGTTCATTTCCTTTTCACTTGCAATCGAGTTAGTGGAATTTAATCAATAAATTCATAATATCAACTGCATACATGCTTCAAACGGACATAATCAAAAAAGTGGGCATATTTATTTATACTCAATTCACACCCCCCTCCGCCCCTTCGAGTATTTCGGATCGATAGACTCTTCAATCATTTATAGGCTTATCGCACACCTAATCAAAGATAATAACTCTACGCTAGGCTAACAACAAATGAATGCAGTTAGGGAAGCAGGGATCGATCTCAGAGAGCGGGAGTCTGCTAACTAGTTGTCATGGATCAAATTTTATCAAGGTCGGTTCGATTTATTTCAATGTTTGTGTGGTAAATTAAAGCAAATGACAAGATGAAAAACAACAATAGAAGAAAAGCATCTAGGGGATAGGCTCATACATGTAAATTAGAAAAGGAATCAATGTCAAATAATGGGTATTGAAGTCGACAAATGTCTAGGTCAATAGTTTCCACCTCTTGGTTTATTCCTAACCTTAGAAGGGGTCCTAGAAGCTTTCTATCAGTATTACGCAAGTACAACTAACACGAAATTCTTATCTTTTTACTTAGCCATACAATATTGGTTGGTCATAACATACTAGTTTTGATACCCGACTCACCGTCTTTCTCTTTGAGAATCCCATGGGATATAGAATTGTTTTTTACTCTTAGTGTGTCGGATGTGAACTTCGGGGACGAAGTTCTTTTTAAGGGGGGAAGATTATAATACCCCGTATTTATATAGACTAGACTCAACCAACTAGATGATTCACTCGACTGAGTGGAGCCCCACTCGATCGAGTGAAGGACCGAGTGCCACTGCACAGTATTCTGGAAGCCTGTAAAGTTGGTCACTCGACCGAGTGACCATCTACTCGACCGAGTGGAGCTATCACTCGATCGAGTAGATAATACCCTGCATTTATACAGACTAGACTCGACCAAGTAGACGATTCACTCGGCCGAGTGGAGCCCCACCCGACCGAGTGAAGGACCGAGTGCCACTGGACAGTATTCTGGAAGCCTGTAAAGTTGGTCACTCAACCGAGTGACCATTCACTCAACCGAGTGGAGCTACCACTCGGCCGAGTGCCGGTCGAGTGCGGATTATACGAGAAATTGTTGGTGAGATGTCACTTTCGGAACCTTATTATCTCAGATTTCCCACACAAAAACCCTTCTCCAACACTATTCACACCACTCTCTAAACTCCCCCTTTATCTCTCTAAATTCCTCACCAACAAACTCTCTCAAAATCCTAATTCTCTAAGAGGAGATTCTTGTCTCCCTTGTTCTTCCAATTGGTTGTAAGTTGATCTATACCTCTTCTTCCCTTTATTCTTGTCTTAACAATCTTATTTAGTTAGTAGATTTCTCTATACTTGTTAGGTTGTATGAATTAAAGGGGATGTTTAAGGGGGATTTAATTAGTATGGTTATCATAGTAGATTGTGGTATTGATTGTAGCAATTAATATGTGTAGGGAGCTTCGTTGAGGAGCATTTCAAGTGAGTAGTTTGTGGATTGGTGAAGATAAGCTTGAGGTAGGGTTTTCCCTACTTAGCTATGGTGATATTAGTGTTTAATTGTTCATTCATTATCACTAGTTACATTTGTCTCATGATAGTTGCATTATAACATGTTTTGGTAATTAGGGTTTATCACATAAGATGATTTCATGATATTTAGGTTAAGATGAAGATAGTAAATTGTCACAAAAACGATTACATTGCATGATAACATGTTAAAGAGCAATTAAATGATGAGAAATGAATTATTGAACAGTTGAACATGATTATACTTGTTTTGATAATGTGGTTGCATAGTTGTGATGTTGGATATGTTGGCTTATTCTTGGTTGTTGGACATTGGAGGATGTTGGAGGATCTTTGGTTCCAATTTTTGGAGACGGAAGGCGGTTGGGAAGCCGTCTTCCGCTCAAGTCACCCTTGGAGCTTCCCACTCCAAGGGGGATGTGCACATTTAGTACTTGGGTTACGGAGGGACTCGTGTGGTGAGGCACGACGTCTGGCAGGGGACTCGAGTCGCACTCAGGCCCGGTACCACAGGCGTGTTCCGAGTACCTTGTGTGTGTTAGTGACATCGTGGGCGTGTTCCGGTCACCGGTTGTGTGGATATGTTGGAGGGTGATTTTTTATCTCTCATTGTGCCTTGTTGGTTTCACCTTGCATTATCATATGTAGGCAAGCTTAGTGTAAATGCATTGAACATTCTTATCATTTAGCTAACACTTGGGTTTTAATGATCCGTGGTGAACCATATGGTGATTTCCGCCCATATGGGGAGCAGTGTTGACAGGTTAGCATGATTCATTCGAGGGCTTGGGAGCGGTCTTCACTAGTCGTCATCACTTGGGTCTATCTTAGTTTTTGACTATTAAACTCCTACTTTTCGATATGGTTGTATAACTATCGAGATGGTATTTATATCCCACAACTTGTAAACGTTTAACTATAACTTATCTATTACATGATGTTGAGTCTGGAACTTCTTTACTCGCTTGTTCGCACAACAAAGCTTGGAAAACCAAGTCTTGTGATGCCTCCATGTGTTGGGAAGGCCTAAAGGAAAGGGTCCTGACTTATGGGGGTCATCATACTATTCATGCTTAGTCTAATTCTCATCCCGACTTTGGATTTTAGGAAAGATATTAACGAGTGAAGTCAAGTAATCATGGCCATCGATCAAAGACTAACAATATAAGCAAGCATGAATTAGAGACGATAATCACAAAACCCAAATCCAACAACAAGAAATTATAAACATACATGATTCCCCTACACCCTAGAAAATTAAGTACTCACTCGTAATGAAGATTAAATTAACTACTAACAAGAATCAAAACCATTGCAAAACAACAAGTTGATAAAACGAAAATGGAATAAATACGGGAAATAAGGAAGTAGGGAAATACCAAATAGGAAAATTTGAATAAGGAAGCGATAAAGGACAAGAACAATGTCTAATATAAACCCAAATCAAAGCTTAAACCACAGTCTAAATGTTTGATGATAATTATTGAAAAAGAAAGATAAACATTCACCATAGAGAAGCATGAAAAATGATGATAACGAGTTGTTTTTCGATAATACAAAGTTTCGGCATATAAAGGATACTACAAAATAAAGCGGCGCATAGGAGAAGGTGACACCGATCGGGGTTGTGGCTCACTTAGCCAAACGCTCCAAAACTCCCTTTATTCGCGCGCACATGCAACCTCTATGGTTAGGGGTCGTGATTAATCAACTTTAAGCTTGATTTTCACCTTCACTTGAGCATGTTTATGTCCCCAAGGGGAATGGGTCGTCGCTTAGGGTCACGGGCGGTATTTGCATATGCATTCTAACAATGACCAAACTTGTTATAAGGACCACCAAACGCGCTGCTTATGACTCAGAACTTATTTGTTTCACCTTGAAACTTCCAAAGGACCATGGCACGCCATCCTAAGCTCATGTACTCATCACTTTTATCTTCGACTTTCTAGGTATTCATCCAAATATATGAATCGAAGCAAAACCTCTTCAAATCCTACAACTGGCAATAAAGCATAAGAATACTTCCAAAGACGATATTAGCTCACAAAATCACTTCTAAGAGTGGATAATTCATATAAAATCGAGCTAATTAAGGGGATGAAAAGTATATAAATATAAGATAAATCATCCATCTCAAGCCTTGTGTTATGGTGTATGGGTCCTCTTGCTTGCCTCCCTCTTCATATTAAACCTCTTAGGTCGTCATATAGCTTCCAAAATGTACATAAAAGAAGGGAATTCCGCCTTTTTTTAACTCTTTTCTTACAAAATGCATGGAATAACATTAGAAAAGCAAATAGGAAACAATAGACTATGAAAACAACTATAAATGGCCTAAATAGCCTGCAAAATGATTAAGTTGGTTGAGGGGTTAAAAGTGCATAAATTACAACCGCATCATTGATTAACCCCTTCCTAGCCTCATTATTCATTACCATAACCCATGTTAGCTTAATGTTTTTCAAAAATTTTACGCAAATAGTGTGTGTTTTATTTGTTGAACTTTGCTTTGTTTGTTGTAAACTATATCAATTGTGTCTGTCACTATGTTTTGTCTTCCCTTGATGATGTCAAGAGGGAGAAGTAGTTTAACTATGTTTATGTATGATCATTTAACTATTAGGCTTGCGTTCACCGTATTAATGTCATGCTACCATGATTAGATGTTCTACGTAAGCTAATGTAGATTTATCCATTCATATCTTGGTCATGTTTTATATGTCTTATGTTGAATGATTAAAGATCAACTAACCATGAGCTAAGGGGAACATAATACATTACTAAAACTTGTCATCATTCAAGGAGGAATTTATCTTAAGAGTTTCTTTGTCATTTAACGGTTTGCTTCTTAGTTATGATTTATAGCATTTGAAGTTATCAATTACTCCTCAAAGATGGTGCAAAGATGCTCAAAGATGAAGAAAGTGTAACACCCGCACACTATGCCAAATAATAGGTGCAACAACGGTTAGATAAGGTGATATACCGTTGTAATACAAAACACGGAACCGTTATTACATCGACCGTTGTTATTTTATGACCACGGTTGTTAAAAAGGCGAAACCGTTATGAAATGTAAATAACGGGTTTAAATAACCGTAATACAATATTAAGAACGGTTCAATAATCGTTGTCTATAATATTGAAACCGTGGTAGTATTAGTTAGAATGCTCTACGGAAACCTTTGACAACGGTTTTACTGGAAAAAAAACCGTTATAAAATACTGTATTAAATATGACAACGATTTATGCTTATTAAACCGTTTTAAATGTCATGAATTCGACAACGGTTTTATTTCGTTATATTATATTTTTGGTCATAGCATTATGGATGATTATGTCAACGTGTTTCTATTTAAATGCGACCGTTGTTAATATATTTATTGACCACGGTTTTATTTTTAACCGTAATCGAATTTATAATTATTTTTAAAAAAAAATTGTTTTAGCGAGTTCCAAAGAACTTTGAAAATGCTAATTTTTGCGAGCGAGTTCCACTCAAATGCTATCAAACTAGCATTTTAGCAGCTGCGCATTGCAAAAATTCAATCCTGCATCATCAGAATATTACACAGATTGATCTATTCAACCCAGCATCAAAATATTACAAACAGGGTGACCAAAACTAAATACACATGGCTCTATATACACACATACATAATGAGCGGACTATTAACCTTCCGTTAATGAAAGAAAATAAGTGGCCCACTTATTTCTCATGTCGGCGATGTCTTCCTTCGAATAGGTTGGGTCTTTGTTGTTGATTGCAAGTGGGAACTACAAATCAAAATATACTTAATCAAAATAGACAGAATAAGTGGAATATTACACAGAATTAAACCCAAGTTATGTTTCAAATAGTTATTAAAACACACTAACCGGTGACTCTATGCTGGTATATTTTCGAGTGATAATCTCCCACATGGACCGATAACAGTAAAAGACGCATTATTTGTCGTCTGGTTGTAGAGGAGACTATTATATAAATCACATACAAATAAACTAAATTAGATCAACCTCTCGCATAAACATAAATTAAATGATAGGAGTAATTATTAAGAATACACTTACTATTATCCGGAGAATAGTTTGACTTGATGCTCCAATTGCTCGAAACACACTAATTCATAAATATATGCAGGAAATTATAATTAGCATTTGGCTCAGTAATATTGATGGGACATTAAAAGGAGCCTAGTCTTCAAAGGTCATACAATAACAATTGACATTATAATGTAAGGTTATAAACTTACTCAGTTATATAATTTACAAATTTCTCAGAGGGATCATGTCCGCAAGAGTCAATCCAGTACACTATGCTTTTTCTCACATTGATTGTCACTAGCAGCCAATGGTTGCTATAAAATATTGAAAATTTAACTGTTAGTTCATATACATGCATGTAAGCATGTTAATAAATGAAGAGAATCGTGATTCATTATAATAAAGTACTATACATACCGATTCTCATTGTATGGGTCAAACCATAGGCTTTTGAGCGTCCTCAACCGTTGAGCAATTTTATCGATGTGATCTCCGTATGTGTATCCAAGCACCTTTAGAGAGAACACTTCAGGTGACAAGAATCCGTAGTCATGAGAAACGTAGTTCCCCTCAGCGATGTGTGTAAACAGGTACCTATTACGTCAAGTGAAAGGAAGAATGTTATTTTCATTGATGATTTAAATTAACATCACTATTCGTAAAACCAAATGACAAGTTTTATTAATGAACTTACTTCATCCAAATTAAAATGTGCATAGCATCTAACTCGTCAAGGTCGAGAAACTGACACAGTGATTCCCAATACATCATAACAATTGTACCTTCGCCCACAACATCCTCTTCGATCTCAATCATGAGTACATCCCTGGTAGCTGCCTTCCTTTCAGCCAGTTGGTGCAAAGCTACGAGCGTTGGAGTATTCAATTTTTGCTTATAATCATCGCTATGATATTTAGCTTTAAGAGAAACAACAGGCTTGTGTGCAGCAAAATTAGATGGCTTATAATGTACGTCGTCTGATATATATATATATATATATATATATATATATATATATATATATACACACACACACACACACACACACACACACACACACACACACACACACACACACACACACACACACACACACACACTACACGAGACGTCATATATAATTTAAATAACCAAAAAAAGGAAAAACTCACAATCTATTTTTCAAATTATTACTACCTCTTGAGTTTTGGGTGGAGAGGAAGTCGAATCAGTGACTTTGGGTGTTGACGTAGTAGTCCTAATTTCAGCCATAATGGCTTCGTGTAACTCCTGCAAATGTAAAAATTAAAATACTTACTATATTTTAGATAAGGTTACCCTAATAAATTTAAAGGCGTTCATTATATAAAATGTGTTAGCTTTAGCATAACTACCCCAGAGATGTCAACATTAATGAATGTTTCGGGCCATTGCACAATAGAACCCACGACATCTTGCAAACGCCAATTATCACTAAGTGGTATTATTAGAGTACCATGCTTCTCCAGATATAAGTCGGTCACTTCCACTTCCCTCCAGTTCTAACGGAGGGCAATGCCTTGAACCTCAACTTCTTGAATCTGGTCGTAATAGAACGCTGCTCCCCTAGCAACAGCAATTTTGCCGGATGGTACTATAGGGGCATTGTAGTAAAGAACACAAGGCTTCTTGCAAACACCCTTCACATTTTTAATTAATTAGTATAAATACATGCACTACTTTAATTAATAAATTTAATTAATTAGTATATATACAGCAATTATAAACTAGTCGTAGTAGCTAATTGATGAGTCTAAACTAATGAAATCAATAAAGTAGAGCAAGTAATGAAAGGAAGGATGTAAACAAATGATAAAAGCACTAGGATATCATGGTTTCATAGGGGATTCATGGTGGTGATCATACAAACATATTTCCATAGTTGCAAGCAATTATAGTTGTAGAGGAACCGAGTTAGTTTATGTCTTATGGTTCATAGGAAGAGTTGGGTCTTGGAGCCGAGTCGTCTAGATTGTACAACACCTACAAGTCGACTTACTTTCTTTCTATTCACTTCTATGCATGGTCTAACAATACTCGAGTTGGTTTATATCTTACAAGTATTGTTGAATAGATAAGAGATGGGTAAAAAAAATGCAAGGTTTCATAGTCTAGCATTTCATCAAACATAACATATGCATAGGTTGACATTACAACAAACAAGCAATCATAAGATAACATATTAGATTAAGTATGGATCTACCCCCATGTTATAATTCCCCTAATCCCCCACTAGTCCTAGTTAAGTAATTACTCACTCATTATCATGGAAGACATGTTATCAATGGTGTCAATCATCACAACAAGTATAAACATGATTAAAGAGTGAGGAAACAAACAATAAAGAGTAAAGAGAAAAGAGATTATACCAAACTTAAGATGAATAATTGGAAAGGAAAGAATAATAGAGGAAAACTTGATTGATTGATGAAGAGTTGTCAATTCTCCAATAATAACCCAATAATCTTCAATTACCCAATAATAAACTTGAACAATAATTAGGGAAAGATTAATGTATAATTTTGTTGAATGATTGAGATTAATCTATTCTAATCTACTCCTAATGAAGGCTTTGCCTCTACTAAGAGGGCTCTCCCTCTTGATTATTACAAATGGAGTATATATAGTGGTATATCATTAGGTTAAGCAAGGGTAGATTAGTAAATAACATGCTTAAGTGTTGAATAGAGCTTTGCAAGTCCCGAAGGACATGCGCGGATTAGCTTGCAACTCCCTCAAGGATACGCGCGTCCTAGCTTACAAAAAAACCTTGCTCTAGAACGATCCGCTCGTCCCGAGTGAAAGACGCGCGTACTAAGCATCAACCCGAGCGGGTTGAGATTGATCCGAGCGGGTTGGACTGCAGAATTCTCTTTCTTGCTTTTATGCCTATGATGCTTCTATATGCTTCTTATTCCTACATCCTTGGTTATCATTCATGCCTCCTCTTCATACTAGTCCATCCAAGATCGTCAATAAACTTCCGAATATGCACGGGAGACGGGGATTCTGCCTCATTATCTTCTTTCCTACAAGACATATAAAATGCAATAGGAAAGCAAATAGGAAGCAAATGACGAATAAAATGGCTATGAAATGCTATATTAGTATGCAAAATAGGTTCAATTAGGGGACTAAATGTGCGCAATTAAGAGTCACATCAAACATCTCCAAACCGAACCTTTACTCGTCCTGAGTAAAGAGGTGACTAGAACTAGACCTTTATTTAAACTATCCTAATAATATAACCGATGTGAGACAATTAGCGGGTCTCACTCCGCCCCTTCAACTCAGAACAAGACATCCATGAGGTAAGATGCCTTTTTGCAAGACAAGGTGGGGCTTGCCAAAATGGTGATACATCCAAGCATTAAGCACAGAAAACAAGTAATGGATGCATCTACAAAAGAATAGCCACTTTCCTCATCTAAGTAGCGCAAATCATCTACAAGGGAAGCAATTTAAGGGCACACACTCCATCATAGATATTGTTTCTTCAAGCTACTAAGTTTAAAAGGATACCAACAAATCACCTCCAAGTTGTGTCAAACTAGGGTATTTTTATCCTCAATCGCTAAATGTTTTTGTCAAGAGCCAAGTCCCTATGGTGTTAGAAAACACTGTAGGATCGCAGAATTCCCCCTCTTGCCGAGACAAGAAGAAGAGTCGTCCCCTCTCCACCATGCAACAAATAAGATCAATGGATAAAAAAAGGATTCAAAGTGTATGAGTTTCACATTTGTAGTTTGCTTTTTGATTTGTTTTTCCCCCCCAATTTCTTGTGGCATTTTGATATTTGAGAACATTTCTTGCCATTTTTTGATGTTTGGCATTTTGATACTTGGCAATATTTCAATTTTTGCATTTTTGAACATTTTTCAAAGTAACCCCATTTTGTAGCAAGGGTACTTTTATTGAAGCATAGGAGTCTATTTTTGCTCCTCATTTGATTTGATGCATTTTGCAAACTTTTTGATTTTGATTTTGGTACTTGAACTCAATTTGGAGATTTTTGTGCTCATTCCCTTTTTGTTGACAAAACATTGATGATATGAGTGAAAAAACGGTTGCATGGCATCAAAGGTCACCTTGGAATAAACGGTAGCCAAGGAGTTATCACACCACATGGTACTCTTGACTAGGCCTTAGCCCATGGGTCAAAAGATACTAGTATGACACATCCTAGGGTGTCTTGAGGGTATTCTAGCAAACAAAGTCTCAAGGAGAAAAATTATCTACAAGGGCCTTATATACACTTGTCAAGCTTACCAAATAGGCATTTTCACAAAATTTTCTAACCATGCAACTACATGCCATGATGCAACTAACATATATACAACTCTAATGCATATGCTTCTTTCAACTATTATGCCATATAAACTAAATGCAACTCCTAACAACACATAGGTACACAAACTGCAACAACAAAATACACCACATCCTCCTTGACATGTAAGCCCATCCTCCTCATATGAATAATGAAAAGAAATGGAAGAAAAATAGGGATTAGAGTGATCATACCAAGCGGTCTTCATATTCCCTTGCTAATGCCTCAAATGAAGTGTTGTATCTATGTGAGAAGATAACAAAAATACAAGTATATACAATTCTACACTATTAAATTAAAGAACATGTTTTTGGTTTTTTAAATTTTTAAATTTTTATGGATTTTGTTTTTATGAAATTAAAAGAACATATTTTTGGGATTTTTCGAAATTTTTCAATTTTTATGTATTTTTGAATATAAATTCTCATCCCTCACTTTATTTTGGACACTGTCCTCAATGTACATGTAGGAGTAGGAATGAAAAATAAATACATATTTTTTTGGATTTTTAAAGTTTTTTTTTTTTTTTTTTTTTTTTTTTTGAAATTGAAGTATAAATGCAATGATATGATATGAATGAATGCATGCATGCTCTAACTAAATGCAATTTTATATGACATATATAACAAATGAATGCAATCTAAACTACACTAGATGATGCATGTTCTCTATTAAGCTATGGTCACCTATGATCAAACCTCCCCAAACCGATTTAAGCACTATTCCTAGTGTAGAAAAGGAATAGGTTTGGTCATTAGTGACTATGCATGAATTCAAGTCTATATGCAACTAACTACATGAATCATGTGAGATATATTACAATGCAAACTAATCTAATCATATGAGATATATTATAATGCAACTTTACATGAGAAAAAGGGAAAGAGTATCATACAAATGGAGGTGGTGTAATTAAGCACCTCTAGCCATCTTACTCATCATCATCATCGTCATCATTGCGGTTTCCATGTCCGCTAGATCCTCCTTGGTCATAGCCTCCTCCTTGGCTAAAGAATCCCCCACCTTAGTTGCCAATTTCCCTTCTTGGTTGCCATAGTTAGGGAACAAGAGATGTGGTTGAGCCCAAGATGGATGAGGGCCTCTAGGGTTGATGTACCCTTGTTGAGTCATGTTGTAGTAGGTGGGGTATTGGGCCAAGTAGTTGTCAACCCTCCCATCGTGCACTCGAAGATCGACATTTTGCATGAGCCTCATCAACTCACTCATGGATAGAGCTCTCGAATCTTGAGGAGTGAATGGTACATGTTGTGTTGGGTAGGGTGGAATGGGTACATAAGATGGTGGTGCGGCACCCCATTCCGGCAACTCGCGAGGTCGATGAGGTGCTTCTTCTCTTGGTGGTGGGTTGTCATGGATCTGAATGGGGAGGAGGTAGCTTGGCCTTGGAGAATACCGGCTCAAACGGGGCTCGGTGGGTGGTATATTCCACCCCCTGAGAATAAGTGATGTGCAACCCTTGGTGAACCACTCTACTCTTCCGGCCTCATTGTATCTATACCAACGATGGTGGTGGAAGATAGCATCCTCATCTATCAAGGTGCTTCCCTTGAGCTTTTCAAATTGGGATGGACTGCCCCTTGGTTATTGTAATAGGAACCTCCTCCTTGCCTATATTGCTGAAAGGCAAGGACTTGTTCCTTTTCTGTCAGACAGTCAACAGCAGTGTGACCGTCATTGCTCCCATATCTCTCACAAGTGACAGTTTCCTGTCTAGTCAACAGATGAACCGTCTGTTGATCACCAGCTTGCTGCAACTCCAACCTATTAAAACGAGCATTCATGGCTTCCCGCTGAGCCACAACTGCATTGTCAACCGAGTACACCGTCCGAATATCAAGTGTTTATATTTCAAAAAGAAAGTGTATCCATCTTGTAAACGTACGGTCTCATAATTATTGAAGTAGAATATATTCAAGTTCATAAATCGTTCCATTGATAATGAAGTCTTCACGTATTTTAGATAAACATTAGCTTATAGAAAAAAGAAAAAAAGAAAAAAAACATAGTCACCGGCACAACTACAAAATAAATATTAACATGAACGTATACAACAGTCTCATATGAGTAATTGTCGTATTTTTTCTAGTTAATTTAGCCTGGCAAGGGTTTTTAGAAGCTTCAGTTGTGAGCTGCTACTTTTATGGATAGAATTAAGAAATATTGTTGTATTTCTTACCATGGATAACTTCTAATGAAAGACTGTAACCTTCTCTCTAAAACACCCCCTTCTCTCTAAAACAAAAACAAAACAACCTTAATTTTTTTGATTGAGCCGCCGCCACCCCCTCCCACATACATCCTCTCCTGCTCCCCATATCCTATCGCCGGAGATGGGTTTCTCCTTTAACCTATCTTCGGCGATACGTTGCCTCTGGATTCTGCTATTGGCCGGCTTTCACTCCTCCTTTGGATGTCGGATTGTGGTTTCGATTCGATCGTCCGGCTGCTGGTTGGGTTTGGTGTCTTTGCTCTGAGGTCGTTCCGTTCCTCCGTTCTCCTGTCCTGTCATCGATGGACTTGCTGGCCAATCAAGGGTGTTTTCCCCTCTCCCTCACCCCTTCCCCCGCACTGGTATGTTTCCGTTTCTGTTATGGGTCGTCGAGCTTAGCTTTTCTTTGTGTCCTTTTTTGTTTGTGGTGGCGGTTTTTGGGACGATTCGGAGTTTCCCTCTTCCCCTCGCCCCTCTCCCCTCCGATCGTTCCCTTTTCATGTTTCATCTTGTCGGGCTGGGGTGTTTGTCTAGGGATTGGTTTTGTAGCAGGTAGCCGATGGTTCTGGGGGGTTTGTTGTGGAATTTGGAGTCTCGGTGTCTTTTTCGGGGTTGATGGTTGAAAGGTCTGCCGTGATGGTCGTGGTTGGCGTTTGGTAGGAGTAAAGCCGTGGTAGCTAGGACTTTTGTCTTTCTGTGGAGGCGTGTTCGTAGGGTGGAGTCGGGTTCTTTGGTTGTGACGTTGGTTGGTCGGTTACGGTGGTTTCACCTCTGACTAATGTGTATTTCCATCTTTTTGTGTCTTTTGTTAATTCAAATAATAAGTTCCTATTGGTTTGGGGTTTGGGGTGTCCAGTCCCTTTATCCTCGGGTTAATTAGGATGAAGGTTACTTTGCATCGGGCCTGTGTTGGGTCCAACTCACTACAGTTTTCAGAGTTGGTGTTGGTAAGGGGAATGTTCAACTGGTTCCCCCCTTTGTTATCTACCTTTTTACTCGCTTTTCTTGGCTATGAGGTTCTGGTCAACGGGGGTTATGTTCCAAAGTGTAGGAGTTTGCTCTCCTCTGGAAACAGATTTTTGTGGTCTGCTTTCCTCCTTTTCTTTCTACGACCTTGGGGCGTAAGTGCAATTTGTTCTCCTCGTTGGGTTAAGGGGCTCGTTGGTTTCCAGATGAGGTGTTGTACAGCCAAGGAGATGAATCTCCGAGATGCTCTCTTGGGTCTTGTTGTAGGTATTTCTCTGAAACTGTTTTGGTTAAGATGAGTAAAAATGAGTTTATGGAGGCTCGTTGGTTTTCCGAGGAAGATTTTCACAGCCAAGGAGATGAATCTCCGAGACCCTTTCTTGGGTCTTGTTGCAGGTATTTTTCCGAAGCTACATCAATCAAGAAAAGCAAAGATGGGTGTTTTCCTTGGGGCAGCGCTGCGCATCCTTTAGAGATTGGGGTAGATATTGATTATGAAGAGCGTGTTCAGACTTTCGTCATACGCCATCAACACGATGATATTAACCGATACAATTATTACCTTGTTTTAATTTATGTTGTTAGTAGTATTCTGGTGTTTTAGGTTGTAGTTTATAGGTATGGTTTAGTGGCCGTACCACTGAAATGTAAAACTCTTTCCTCACAGCTGTCCAAAAAAAAAAAAAAAAAAAAAATCTAATGAAAGGGATTTCTATAGAACTGTTAGTATGACAAATCGTCCCTCGATGATCTCCTTCTATGTTTATGAGAATGTCTTGTTTCGCTTTCATGCTTGCGCGAGGATCCATGTTTTCCTCTATCCCTCCCATCTGAGCCTCTGAGGTGATGATCCATCTCCCTGACCTGGTTCTCTTTCTGGCTTCTGTGACGCCATTTCCTGATCGTCATACTTTCTCTTTCGTCTAGTTGGTGTCCTTTCCCTATCCTCAAACTCCCCTTTCCTTTTGGATGGTGACCTTACTCTTTCTTCCGACTTCCTCTTCCTCCGTCTTGTTGAGGTTTCTCTCTCTTCCGAGTTCCTTCTCCTCCTTTGTGGCGATGGAATCTACCACGGTAGCACTGTCAGAATCCAATTAACTAGGCAAGAAAATATTTCGTTTTTTTTACGTTACGTTTTTTGGTTTTTGAGAAGACAGTCTGACTTTTGGCTCTAGGAGAAAAAAAATTAATTTGAGAAGATTTACAAAACTAATTATCATTAAAAACCCAGAGGCAGTACTTTGAGAAGATTTACAAAACTAATTATCATTCAATTCAAACTGAAAATTGTATTCTAAGGTTACAAATTCCATGATATTAACTCGTATTTTCTAGTGATACTCAAGATAGAGACATCGTCTACAAAATTAAGAATAACATATAAGCACTTAGGACATCCCGCTCTAAGCCTTAAGTTGTGATACTCATTTTGATGGCGTTGCGCCAAAACCTGTGAATAGCTATAGAATATCGCTCTCCCATTGATTATTGTTTGTGCTAATCACAGATGAAGAAAGGTCAAAACAGATTTCATGTCCCGTCTTTTGAGTGTCATGCTGCACGCAAGTAAGGTCTTAGACGTGAAGAGTCACTAGTGCTGTGTCTCTTAGTTTTACTGTGTCAAAGAAATTTAGATTTGACCGAGATTAAGTTTTAAATTGTACTCCGTATTATAATATGAGCAATCCTGTCCCCGTTTGTGGCAAAATGTTTTTTTAACAGGCAGGATAGTTTATTTGGGAAAACTTTCAAAATTACTACTTTGAGAAAATGACGCATAGATAAAAGGATTAATTAACAGGAATAATCCCAACTATAGGTGGTCTTCTCAAAATAATCCGAACTTCAATTAATCTGAGAATAAACCATAGTATTGACACACTCTTCCCGGATTAAACTTGGCTAATTTTTAACCGGATATTTCAGGTGAAAAAGCAAAGTGGGTCCTATTTTCTTTCATAAACATAAAGCCGTCTTCAAAATAATCCATCCCCATCATACCGTCATCTTCAACCTCCCAATTCCACCATTACCCATCTTAATAATACCCTTTCTTCAACCTTTCATCTTCAACATCACCAATTCACTCACACCTCCATCCTTCACTACAATAAGCACCAATAACATCAACGAGATCCCCTTAAGAACAGCCGATTCCTTACCATAAACACCACCTATCACCACTTAGTAAAAGTTTAACCACTCTGCCAAAATCACACCACCATCGCTACTGCCCACTAGCAAGGAACCACAAACCCGCGAGCAAATAAAGTGTTCAACCTAACCTCCCCCATCGCTTGCCATAATCTAAACTAATTTGGATCTTTTGTTGCTTGAAGCGAGTAACTACATGTTTCAGATCTCCACTTTTAATGTTAACCCATGGTAGTATCTTCATTGAAACTGAATGTGATTACTGAAATTGAGATAAAGCCTATCTTAGATTATGGTTGCCAAGCCTGAAGATCATACGCCTTCTATTCTACCACCATTGAGTTTTTATTTTTTTGATCACCTGATTGTTTTAGGGGATAAGATGGAGGAGAGATGAAGTGTTTTCAATTGTTTTTTTTTTTTTAAAAAAAGTTAAAAGAAATATTCCAACAATCCAACCAGCAAAACAGGTAGCCGGTTAACTAAGTGTATTTTGAGAAGAGGGTGTTAATAGTAGGGTTTATTCTCAGATTTACCTAAGTTTGGATTATTTTAAGAAGACCGATAATAGTTGGGATTATTCCTGTTAATTAATCCTAAAAAAAATAAATTACCTGAAAACGTGATAGATATCTTCCTTCCGGAGGAGGTGAGATGCCCAGTCTTTTCAAATCCTCGTAGGGAATAGGTCGCCTATGTGTTTATCAAACAAATCAGCATATATAACATAAATATCATTTACTTTATGTTTGTAAAATTCATGATGGTGAATCACGACAATTTAGATATGATCATTTGAGAATTTGAATGTCTTTCGGATCTTAAAATGACCTATGTTCGGAAGTTAACATTCTCATAACTCGGGTGATTCATAAAAGCAGGCAATAGCAAGCATTCTAATCCACAAAGTCTGAACAAATAGAAAATCACTCTCTATTCATTGGTTTTACTAGAATTTTCTTTTCTTGACACCGCATTTCCAATTCGGGTAAGAAATACGAACAAAATACTCCCACGTGTGTGTATGCCCCACGTTTCCCTGCCAATTGAAGTGAATGGGGGGAGTAGACAACAACGCAACTTCCAATATCTTAGTCCTAAAACGATTTGGGGTCGGCTAACATGAATCATCATCTAAAACCGTCTAAGGCATCCAATAGGGCTCCACATTGAAGATTATATTTAAGAAAATAAATCAAAAAGTTACGCAGCAACTTCCAAGTTCCAACAGAGGCTTATTTTAACTAAACGGCACAAGATTCATATCCTGAACTATGGACGACGTAGTATTATATACTTCTTATCAGTTTCAAGTTAGAGGCGAGATGAAATGGCAGATATGAACATGTCATTGCTTTGATGTTCCGAAATTTTATCAAACAAAAGAAAATACAAAATTAACTTACAATGGAGCACGAAATGGTCTCTCTCGTCCGCCAAAACGAAGTTGCCCAGATTCCTTTTTACCACCAAGTCCTCCACCTATTGACAAAAACTATATCATGAGAATACACTCGCACATCAGCGCTACATGGCTACATGCTATGCCTAAGAAGTGAAATCTACTGACCTAATCTTCTTGGAATCCATCCCGACATCAACTGCTGTCTATTATAATCAACAATGATTTCAGAATCATCGATGTATGAATGGTGTGCATCCTATTCAGCAAAGAACAAATAACATGGATTAAAACAGAACATAAACTTGAAGATGAATTGTGTTGAAAGTTGAAACCAGCAAGCCGTTTGAGATGAATTCTGATTTAATATTTTGACAAGAATAACCTTTCATACAATTTGAAACTGTGTAGAAAGAATTAGAAGGTAGCCGAAGAAATTTGCTACATAATGTAGCTTGTGAGTCTAAACTTGGGGAACAGTATTTTGGTCTGTGTATGGGTCACATCCGTTCGTGTTCGGTCATTTCAAGTTCGGTATGTTTTGGATGTACTGTAACCAATCATTTAGGAGTAAAGAAAAATTTAGAAACGGAAATTCGGATGCTCACATTTGGATCCCACATGTTTTAGTATGGATCTGTTGGGCCAGCACCATTAGTCGCGGTCCAGTTGTGACTACCATGCTCTCCTTATATACGAGCATCTATGTGTGGGATATATAATTGAAATGAAGGCCGTAAACATACACTTAAACACCATTGAGAAAAAGCATTTACCTCATACGCATGTCTCATTTCTCTCTCTGTTTCAAATTCAACAAATGCATAACCACGTGATGCTCCTGTTACTGCAAAAGTGTACAACAACACGACCTATACTTTAGGTTGGGTAGCAATCCGGAAAGGAAAAATGGTACATTCAATCAAAATTTGTTTGAAAATTGTAGGAGCTAACACAAATGCATCAAAATGTTGAGAAGAGTTGCCACTGCCAACTCAATGCATTCATTCCCATTGAAACATATTCCGCTAAAATTATGCAGAAGAAACATCATCATTGATTGACTACCTCTTTCAGACGGACCATTGGGGCTAAAAACGAATTCATTAAACAACTGAATCCCAAAAACGGCTCTACTTTCGCAGATATTGGGAATTCATCCCAGTGCACCCCACCAAAATAAGGCTCGAACAAGCAAAAGACTCTATGATGTCTGTTGGAATATGTGTCCTCCGACAATAATGCGATCACAACTGTTGATCATGATGATCACATGTTTAAATCTCATTTTAAGAATACACGTGGGATGTAATATTTTACAGTCAACTGGTCCACACATATCGGTAATGATTGGGTACGATAGAGTTTGACATTATGCGTGTCGTGCGACGGTGGTGATCAGTTGATCCCCTTAGGTCATACCTAAAGGGTGACACTCTTAATTGATTATTTAATTAATCGTATGTCGATACGGGTTAATTAAATTGCTTAAAATTGACGGACGATTTTGTGAGTATTATTGACGTGTCTTATTGTAATTTGATTAAATGAGATACGGTCTAAGTAATCGAATAATTATTGTTTACGAAACAATTGAAATTGAATGAATAATTTATTATAAATACAAGACGTTGTAATTTATAATTTGATAAACCATTTTGGTACAAGTGATTACGAATTACTAGTGGATTTTGTATATGACATATTTTATGAGTATGTTGATTTTTAATATGTTAAAAATACATTACAATTTCACATGTCAAGTAACATGTTACATATGTCACAATTGACATATGACAAAATAAAATGAACCTTCCATTTTATGATAAGTGTACCGAAATATAGGAGGGAATAAGGTTAATATTGTGTTTTGATTATGTTAAGTGGAAAACATGATAATTAACCTAAATGACTAGCCTTACATGCCTAGTCTCAACTTGAGAAGAACAAGGCCATGCATTGGCTTCCCTTGTCCCTCCTCCCACCGGTTTTCTAGAGCAAAAGATAGAGGGTTTTTCCTCTATCATTTTTCATTCACAACTTCAACTAATTTCTAGTGTAAGAAATTATCAATATTCTCTCTACATCTTATGAAAAATTAGAGAAATAAAATCTCCAAAAATCATCCTCTCTTGGCTGAAATTACAAGAGACCAAAACAAATATTTTGGGTCATTTTTAGTAAGATTAATATTGTTCTAGATCTAATAATATTAGTCTTTTAAGAGGTTACCTTGGGTATAAACTTTTGGGAGGGATTCTATTTTGGATCCTTATTCATCCATTATAAGGAAGCTCAAGAACAAGTGAGAAGGAGATCTCATTTGTGCCCATATATTCGAAATCCCATTGTAAGAAAGACGATTTCTTCTCTACTTTTGTTCAAAGTTTGCATGCATAAGATCTAGTTTTGATTTTATGACTATATTAATATGTCACATATATGAATATGTAAATTAATGAGATTAATAATTCCAACAATGTCACCACTCGTCACATCCATGTAGTTTTTAAACATCTAAATATTGACAAAGCATGATATTACCCACAAAAGCCATGTGTTTTAACACAGAAACACAGGCAGAAAACTTAACTCGCCTAAAGAAAAGGGTGCAATATATGATATGCTCAATATATAAATATCACTTGGCAGCCAGCAGTCTACTCCATCAAACTATCAAACTCAAAAAACAGTCGAGACACCCCCACATTTCATAACAAAAAAAAAACAGCAATTGATCACAAACTCCAATCCACTATATCTAATTATCATATAAATCAACATAAATGCACCCAATATCCAAAAATTCGAAACCTATAGCTACGTTCTCACCTATGTCCCTTACTAACCGCAGATTCTTCACTTTTCCATACTTGCTCATAGCCTAAACAAAACAACATTCACCATTCAAAATCCCCCTTACAAATTGTCAAATTACAACATTTCAACAAATAAAACAAATCAAATAATGGAATAACCCAACAAAAAAAAACCGTTACTCTCCTTCCCCTACACCAATTCAGTAGCGGAATTAGAGGAGCTAGCAAGGACAGTCGCTCCCAAGCAACGGAAATTTTAGAAATTTTAGTTAATTTACCCTATTACATTAAAAATTCGCCCTACAGGTAACTTAATTCCACCTTAACTGCAAATCCTAGTTCCGCCACTGCACCCACCTTCCCCTACACCATTCAGTGGCGGAACTAAAGGAGCTAGCAGTGGTAGTAGCCCCCGCTCAAATAAAAATTTGTAGCTGTCTATAGTTTACCATATTGCATTAATAATTTGCGCAACCGGAAATTTAATTTCCCTTAACCGCAAATCCTAGTTCCGCCACTGAACAAAATCAATTCATAAAAACCCAAAAACATATCCAATTAAAATCATTAATAGAGTATCTTCAGTAGTAGAACGCGAAAGATGGCCCACAAACAAGGTGCAATACGGGTCACCAGTTACTTTCGGATCACCAAACGGGTCATCTGAAAATACCCAACAAATAAAAATTGATTAAAATGATTATTAGTAAGAAAAGATTGAAACTTTGAGGGAAAAAAGGGAAAGAAAGAGTACAAAGGGAAGCAGAAGAACAAAGAAGAGCTCTGTAAATGGCGTTATCATGAGGAAGAATGTCAGTGCCATCGATGCTGCCTGATTGTATTGGATGGTAATCTTTTGCGTAGAATACTGCGTTTATGTTGTTCTTGTTGTTCATCTTGTTCTATTTTTGTGGGATTAGACTTGGATTATGAATTATTTTAATTTTGTGGGTTGCTCTAATACCCGGTAAACTCACTGAGGATCCTCTGTGTCATACCACTTAGCTTCTAACACCTCAACAAATTAATATATATATTGTAATATTTTATTTTGCCACAAGTGATGTGTCGAAATATAAGTGGTGTGGCACACATAATAGGACAGAGGATTCTTACTGCGGTAAACGGGTCAAACGGTTTGGATTCGAGTCAGGACAATTCATGTCGTGTCACTTCGGAATTTCGGGCTGGTAAGAATTCTGGTCAGATCGCGGTTTACGACAAAAAACATTCGAGACGAGCCGGGGAAATGGATTTGGGTTTAGGGTCATGCTCGAGTGCTCAAATCAAGTGTCGGGTTGGGAACAGGTCGAGTTATACGAATCGGGTCTGTTTTGGCACGTCCAATTGTTCACCGATCTCAATTCTCAAGACCTACTTTGTGCTTTTCAAGTGACGGTTACTATCAGGCGGTATCGAGTAAGATAATTAAAATCCCCGTATCAAATCTAAAGCAAGACAATTGATCAATTAGGAGATCATGATCTTAATTATACGAGTACCAAATAAAATAACAGTGTAAGAAATATTATTCAGCGAATAATGGATTTCAAATGCCACAAAATCTCATTGAAGATGGCGATATCCGTCACAAGCTTGTGACGGATACCATTTTCTCTCACAAAATACCCATATGAGAGGTGAGTGAGGGAGCACATGGGGGGTGCCCCACCTTGTCCCCTCTCCCTTTTTGTGAGAGGTCTTCAGCTTGTGACGGGATTAGCCCGTCACAAGCAAGACGCTTTGTTCAAATGCAACATTAATGAATTACCGTGCCAAGGCAGTAATACCAAGTTTCAGTATTACGGAGTACCTTTTTATTACATGCCCTTATATAAAATTCATCATTTTAATGAACCTTATATATTATGAGAATGTAAAACATACTCAGACCCGATATCATCCAAAAGCGTCACCTCATTTCCAAGCGAGAAATTAAAATAAAAAACATAAATTAAATTATAAATAAGTGACCTCACACAAGAACTTGTAAAAGACATTATACATATATCAAGCATATTTCTCTCCACATAATTTCTCCATTTCTTCCTTAAACCCCTCCATTGCATACTCTCTTAGATAAACAAGAAGCTTAAACCCACGCATCTTCTCCTTATCAACAGAACTGAAAGGCAAGAAGTAACAAGGCTCCATACTACCAAGAAAGTTCTTAGAAAGCGGAAAAACCGTAACCGGACCGCCTGACCCAAAATCGACCGTAGAATGTCCAATATGTTTCCAATCAGTGAACCCACTTACCTCAGTTCCTCCAGAAATACCTTTTTCATAATTAATTTTTTGAAAATCAATGTATGATCTTACATATTCATTTGTTGCATTGTATTTGCTTTTTTTGATTAATTCCGCAATTTCCCAAATTGGTAGGTCTTGTAATTCTTTTGATGTGAGTTGTACGTACATTTGTGTGCATGCATTTCCCCAATATCCTTTTGGTAATGGTGGGTTCATAAGTTTTCTTATGTTCATTAGGTATGCAAATTTCACTTTCTCGTTGCTTTGAATCTTCGATGATTTTACTCTGTCACATGCAATTAACAATGATGAGAAAATCTCGTATTAAAAGAACATTAAGGTTTCAGGTTCAAACCCTTGTGTAAACAATTACGTCACATAATCAAAAAGAAATTGTTAACTTGATATGTATGGTTATATAACTATCACGTCTACATGGGTTTGTATCATTTGCAACTCGTTATTAATAAAGAAATACCGAAAAAAATAACGCTTTAGTTGTTTAATTTACTATCAAGAACGAAGCTAAGCACAGACTGACTAGGTCATAGTCCAGACGACTTTTCAGTTAAAAATACACAATTGTCTTTCTTTTCAAAAAAAAAAAAAAAGTATAACTATAATTAGAAATATAGATAAGGTTGATGTTTTGGTCCTAGGTAGAACTTAAACCTGTCTTCGCGGTATCTACTATTGATTGTCAAGTTGTACCTAACATGTTTTGTACTCCGTATGATTCAATACCTTAACAAGCTAATTTGCAAAATCATGTATTATAACAATAAGGAAAATTGAAATTAATATATATTATTAGGAAATATATAGTCTATTAAACATGGTAAGATACTTACTTTGCTTGCCATATGAAAGCACCTAAAGCTTCAAAGGTAGTAAACCGAGAACCGGATTTCTCTAACAAATAAGCCTTGAACCGGTCAAGCATGGCATCATCCATATCAAAGCACACCTTACCAACCGGTCCGACCGGTTGTAAGTAAGGTGAAAAGTCCTTATCCAAGGTCAACAACTCTCCAAATGGAAATTCAACAGAAAGTGGCTCTCTCGGTCCGAGTAAACCAACCCGGTTCCAGTCCGGTTTAGACCGGGTTTTGTTTGAATCACGGGTTAGCTCGGCTACCCAATTAAAAAACTCGGACGCCCCGAGTCCATCACACAACATATTTTGTACGACTGGCCCGAGAACGTACCCTCCACACTTGAACATGGTAATTTGTAACACCATTGGATGGTCCATGGCCTCATTCGGATCCGGGTTTGGGACTAATTGTTCTGAAAACGACTCATCTGGGTCGTCTAAGTAATTTACTGACTCTAAGGTGGAGTCCAATGTGGCTCGTACCATAGGGACTCTACTACCTAAGTTACAATGTAACTCAACACGGCCGTCTTCAGCGTTGTTGCGCTGAAGACAGCCAGTGAAAGGGTAATAGGGGACCAGTGCTTCCGCAAGGGCGGTAGTGATCAGGTTAAATGGGTCGGGTTCATTATTTTGGTTGGAGTAGACTCGAAAGTAACGGAATGTTACGTCGAGATTGCGGTCAGTGTCGAGGTCAGAAAGAGGGAGGACATGGTTTTCATTGAAAGGAGAGTTGGATGGAAAAATGGTGATGGTTTCTTGGATAGTGACTTCCATGGTTAAGGACTTCAGGTTGTTTTGTAATTTCTTGGTGTAGGTTCACTATTGTAAGGTGGGATATTTATAGGGAGCAAGGGTTTTGAGGGTATAGAAGAAGTGATCACAAATTCTCACTTTAGACCGACACTATCTGTCTAAAGTTATATACGGGTAAATATCAAACCACTTTTAGAGCATGTGCAATTGTGCATCGGTGCATTTTTAGTGCCCCAAATGCTACCTCTCTCCTATTATGGGGAGTCCCATGAATGCTTCTAGTGTTCCAACTAATGGGGTTGCCCACTATATAGGGTAGGTTCCCAAAGGCAAAAGTAAGGTAAACAACGTATTTTAATTATCGAATATTGTAGTCGGAAATTTTTGGTGGGCCATGAAAAGGTAGAGAAATGACTTTGGGGAACCTCATTGATGTAAGGAGTAATTGTGAAATGAGGAGGGTAGATTAAATAATTAGTGGAAAATGATGTGGAAAAGAGAGAGAATATTTGGGGCACCCCATGAGTGCACATGCTCTTATAATAAGACAAACAACAAGTGGGATCTCGCCACTTGGTCTTATTATTTGAGTGGTGACATATTTGACCCGTCTACACTTTAGACGGATATACCCGTCTAAAGTGACCGTCTAAAGTGACCATCTAAAGTAAGACCAATTGAGAAGTGATTATAGGTTGGTGGTTTATTTCTCTACAATTTGGTTTAATATAAGATCAACGAATCCATAAATATATAATGTTATTGTTTAATTAGAAATTTGTCTCACCAAATCAATGATTATTTGTGATCAGTGTTGGTTAATCCAATATGCTTGATAAAATGGGAGATTATAAAATTTATGTATGTCCCAATGAGTAATTTACGTTTACTTTATTTGTGGAGGATATAAATAAACGTAAATTATTGATTGAAATGGAAGAATTAGTAGTAGTAGTAGTAGGTTCAAACTTCATAGTCTAAACGGTTATGATTAGGTAGCAAGATTAACATTTCCCATTTCAAGGACTATGCATTTATACATTTAGGGTCTCCTCAATAATGCCCCATCCCTTATCATCATCAATATTCTTTTGGAATCTCCCATTAGATGAGGCATCAAGTATAGCACGGTGGTCATCATACAACCCATTATAGAATTGGTTGCACAAAAACCACTGATCAAATCCATGGTGAGGAAGGGACCTCACCAATTTCTTGAACCGACACCAAGCCTCATAGAAATTCTCATCAGGTGCCTGTTTGAAACTCGTAATCTTTCCTCTCAGCTGATTAGTACGTTGGGGACGAAAGTACCTTTTATAGAAGGCGAGAGCAAGAGTTTCCCAGTTGGTAATACCGGCTGCAGTGCGATCAAGATCAGTGAGCCACTCCCTGGCTCCGTCAGTCAATGAAAAAGGAAACAGGACTTCCTTTATCTTGTCTTGGGTCACTCCCTTAGTGGCGGGAATGGTAGAGCAGTAGTCAGTAAAGACCTCCATATGTTTTCACGGATCTTCACCCGCCACACCTCGATAAATATTTCTTTCGACCAAATTTATATAAGACGGACGGATATCGAAAGTGTTACCATCCTCTGTTGCGAGCTTGAAACCCTTAGGAATCGAGGCAGCTATGGGCTCTGAGTGACTCGCAATGTTAGGCATCTTTACTGGCTTGATAACAGAAATAGAATTGTCTTCTTCACAAGACGAGTCTTCTGCAAAAAGAAAGTGTTGTAGCTCGGGTTCGAAAGTACTCAAGTCTTCCTTTCGAATCTTTCTCTGCAGACGGAGTCTATGCCGAAAAGATCTCTCTGGCTCAGGATCAGCTGGGACTAATTCCGACCTGTTTGACCTGGGCATGCACAACACTGAAAGAAATAAGTGAGAACTGTCTCAAGGAATAAAAATTCCCTGAGACGGATAAAAATAAACGATATAAAAGGCAGATAGGGCTATTGCCTCCCCGCCAACGGCGCCAAAATTTGATACTGTCGTTTGTGTACCAAAAATAAACCTAAATATACTAACGGAAGCTAGTGATAAGTAGGGTCGATTCTCCACAGGGAGGCAAGATATCTGTCTAAAGGTCCGTCTATTTAAGTCACAATATGGGGGTTTTGATTTTGATTTCTAAACTACTAAAAGATTAAAAGAAAGAGAAATTAAGCAAGAGCAATAAAAGTGAGAAAATACGATAAGAGTGTTCAAATAAGAGAGGGTATGCCAGGATTTCGGTTCACCATGGTAGTCTATCGACTCAGTTGCAAATAGCCTAGGCAATCTACTGTGAGAAGGATAAGGTAAAGGTTCTTCCGGTCCACTTTCTATCCTAGATTTCCACTAACTTAACTTCCGTCCTCATTAGGGTAGCCTACTGTTCATAGCAGGTCTATTTATTCCAATCTTCCAATCCAGGAGTAAAGTTAACCAGATTAATGTAATTTAGAAGCGTGCAATCAACTAAATTGATGTTACAATTAAATTGCTATGAGGACAGATTCTCACATGTAAATTATCTAGTCTATTCGCTACATCGTCACAATCCTACCATGGATTCCCTAATCCTAACATATAGAGAATTAGCTACTCATGTTATTAATGGTGTCAACAATAATAATAATAATAAGCATGCTAATGAAAGACATAATGAAATAATAACAATCAAGCATAAACAAACTAGGGCAAGAACAAATAAAGGAAGAACGAAAGATTAATGCAAACAAAGTATTAAGATTAAGAGTAGAAGAATGATTACAATCTTAAGATTCCGGCGTAAAGAACAATCCGAAAAGCACAAAGTAATTAAGAACAAAAGTGGCAGAGATTAAGGGGAGGATTAAGCAGCAAAAGTAATTAAGAGAAGTGTTAAGTGTGAAAAAGTCTATGAAAGATATCCTAATGACCTAATTACGACTCCCTTATATAGGGCAGCGATAATTAACAAAACTAAACCTATCACGGATTAAGTCAACCCGTGTAAACTAGTAAACCTCTCGATCGAGCAGATTCTGACCACTCGATCGAGGTCTTCTTCAGCAATTCCTCTCGATCGAGCAATTAAGGCTCTCGATCGAGGAACTCCAGTAATCACCATTTCGATCGAGCCAACAGAATCACTCGATCGACCACTAGTGTCAGCCAAACCACTCGATCGACCCTCATTTCTTCTCGATCGAGTGCTTTTCCATCAAATCAGCATCTAACTCGTCTTGGCAACTCCCTTGACCTTCCTTCACGCACTCCAAGGCACGTCTCTTGCTCCAATAACTCCCGTCTCCTTATAATGCATGCTGAATAGGACGAATAGGGCGCGGTTCCACTACTTTCAGGTTCTTTTCTGCAAATTCGACAAAACAGAACAAAGTAGCCAATTCGGGGCATTTTGCAATACATGACGATACAAAAAGGCATAGAAATGCGTGCAATAAAGGCTAAATAGTCTATATGAACTGCACATATCAAATCTCCCCAAACCGAACCTTTAATCATCCTCGAGTAAACTAAATGCAAACTAATGGAACGGAAAAGAAAACTCAGAGCTAGCTATAACTTGTCTACTTGAACCAATTTAATGCAAAAGAAAACTAACAGTTATAGCTACAACAGTCAATACGCAAATGAGTTATATGATGTCCATAAATAAATCTGACCTATCGACCTTGCAAGACCAACAAAATCGGACTCTCACGGGGTCACTCTTCTCTCATGAAGCAAAGGGTGAAATATATGTGTAAGAGAGAAAGAGAAATAGTCACTCACCTAAACTGTGACCTACATAACATGCATGCAACAAAAATGATAGACGATTCAAGTACTATACACACATTCCAACCAACAATGTCCGTCACAGCCGAGGGCTTACAAATAATTTGGGAAAGTGAGGCTATAAGTGAGAAGAGGCAAAACAGATTATGGAAATGTGGAGGTAAAGCGTCAAGCCAGTTCCTTAACAAAACCAAATAAAACCATCCGAATCTCAGCTGACTAGAAAATAAAGAGCAAGTACCCTTCATTGGCACACAACTCACTAACCTAATACACTATCTCCTCAAAAAGATGTCAATAAGAATAGAGGAGTGAGACCGTCACAAACTTCCCTTTTTTAATACGGTCTCATTTATTCAAACAACTCAATTTTTCATTTTTTTTCTTTCTTTTTTCTTCTTCTCACGTCTGATTTCACATTTTTTTTTCAACTTTTTTTTTCTTTTCTTTCTTATCACATGTTTCTTTTCTCCTTTTTTTTCTTTTTCACGTCTTTTTTTCTCATTCCTTCTCATTTTTCTACCAACTCCAAACAATAAAAACAGGCCAACCTCGCAACATGATAAACATACCACAAAAGTCACACTAAACTAGTTTGACAAGGCAGGCTGAATTTTGGGTGTAGCTAATGGGTCAAAAAGGCTATATTTGGCTAAAGTGGAGCTAAATGGGTGAAAATGGAAGAAAGGGAAAATTTGCAAGCACCTCCCTGCATGTGACACCGACCACAAACCCGAATGTATGCATTTGACAAGAAATCGAATTTCATAAATGTGCAAAAGTGATGAACATGTTATGCAAGGAGTACTACTCTCAATTTCTAATGAACTGGCCATGAATGTCACCAGTTATATGGCTCTAAATCTCAGAAATTGTAAAGTAGGTTGCCAATTTATCAGGTCAAGTCTACACAGTCAGCTATATTTTTGACATTAACTCGTAGATATGCGTAAGACTAAGCTAATAACTGTCAATAAAATGCAAGGCTCAAGTAAAAATGACAAGTTAAAGTGCAATTTCATCACGGAAATCTACCGTTCCGACTCAACCTATATGCAAAATGAAACGTGAATATTTTTTGGATTTTTTGAATTTTCTATTTTTTTTTTGATTTTTTTATGATTTTTAAAAGAAATAAATATAATGCAAGCAGAAAAAGGAAACGTGAATGCAAAAACAAATGCAAATGCAGACTCAAAGGATGCATTACCCTCCCCAAACCAAAACGGACAACGCCCTCGTTGTCCTCCAGCATACACCAGCAGATATATAATGGGAACGGGGTAAAAACAACCAATAAATGCATGAAAAACAATAAATAAAAAGGAGACAAAAATAAATAAAAGAGCAAGAATGTACATAAAAAACACGAACTTCCCCAAACCAGCCAGAAAACTGGGGAAGTGAGTAGACCAGTAGCTACTCGTCGCCGTCGTCCCCCTCGTCCACCACCGTGAAGTCTGGGTCCACCTCCTGCTCCCTCCTCCTCGTCTCCTCAGCTCGTACTCTCTCCTCCTCCTCAGCGGTGTCTGCCTCACTGGCTGGCTGTGGGTACCCCTCCGCCGGATACCGGTAGAAAGACGCGTGTGGCCAGCCCTCAGGGACAGGACGTCCTCTCCTCATGTGATACTCGTATAGAGGGAACAAAGCAAGTGCAATGTCCCGCTCCATACGAGCCTGCCTGGTAAGAAGCTCAAGAAGCAAACCGTCACGGCGCCCTTGGTCTAGGACCGCGGACGCCTTAAAAGGTGGAGGTGGAACAAAATTAGCCGGATAGACCGGCTGTGTCTGCTCAGGAGTAGGAGTAGGAGTAGGGATCGGGGTAGGAATGGCCGTGGAAGTCTGGCCACCCGTAGAAGGTGTGGATCCCTCTCCGGTCTCTGGTCTCTTCCGCTTCTTAGAAGCGGAAATGGTAGGAGGTGGGCTAAGCGGGAGGTGGAAAAAGGGTAGTGGTGGAGGCAACCTACCCCTAACAGTAGGTAAAGGGACAAGACGGGGTAGGGTGGTGCAAGGTAAGACCTCGGACAAGGAACCACATATCTTTCAAGTCCGCTGGTCAGAAGCAAGCCAAGTCATAGACAGCATAGCTGCCAGGTCAAGGTACCTATCAGTGTCTAGGTGCTGTAAGTCACGAGGAAAGGCGGGAAAGATAGAACGGGCAAGAAAAGTGGCTATGCCACCGCAGACAATGGTTACCGAAGTCTTCTGCCCCACAGTATGAAAATACTGAGCAGTCAAGTAAGCAATGTTAAGCACAAAGGGGCCCTCGCTATCGATGTTCAGATAGCCCCCGAGAATAGACAACTCAATGTTGTTCAAATTGTTTGGTTCTTTACGGCCAAAAATGGTCCCACCAATGAGACGCAAGAAGTAACGGGCCGGGGGAAGGTGGATATGAGCGAGCTTGCGCTCCGTATAAGGTTTCTGTGCCAAGGTCCGCCACAAGATGCGTAGGACCTTCCTAGGAGGGTCCCAGTCACCGGTACAAGACAAACCTAACCTACTGCCAAACTCCTCTAGGGTCCAAGTCGTGGTCCGGTTAAATAACCAGAAGGAAATACAAGAACTACCCTGGTCAGTGGCGTAGGCGGCTGCAGAAAAAAGTGAAAGAGATGAAAAACTCGAGGGTCAGCTCCCTGTAGGTCGTGGCACTCATGGTAATCAGGCCAGCCATCCCCGTCCCGTTCAATATCTCAACTACGGGCTCGTAAATACCTAACCTCTCAAGTGACTTACGACACAAAAACTTCGTTGAAACAAAATCACAGCTCTCTAAAGCAAAGAAACGAGTACGATGTATAACATTAACAAAACGTACCTCGGGGTAGTCGGGGTGCAAGTCAAGAGACTCATCGACACGGATCGTAACCCGGCCAGCAGCGGGTGTGGCTCGTCTGCGACCCCGTCCTCTAGTACCTGAGGAAGTAGCCCATCCAGTAGCGGGGCGAGGTACTAAGGCAGCCCGGTAAGCAGCTGTGACAGCTGGTGACGACGCAGCAGGGGTCGTCACCGGAGTAGACACTGTACAAAGAAAAAAAAGGAGCAAACAGTACTAGTGGAGGCGGAAACAGAGCTAGCAAAGTGCTAGGCCGAGGCAAATGGGCCACGACGATGGGCGAAACAATGGACACATAGCTAGCCATAACAGAAAAGGAGCTAGCAATAACAGTAGTAGTAGTACCAGCAGTAACAGTAGAAAGGACAGCAGAAAAAATGGTGGCACTAACAGTCGGAGTGACGGTGGTAACAACAGGGACCACCGTCTCAGTCGTGGATGGGGAAGCAGTCGAGCTAGTCGAGGGAAGGGTGCTACTTTCCATCCTAATCAAGTAAGCGATTGGGAAATACAATCAATTTAACAATGGAAACACGAAATCCCCTAATATCAGTCGGATTTTTTAACTAAATCGCAAAACCCTAAACCCTAATTACTCTATCAAGTCGAAATAAGCAATTAATCAACAAAAGAGTAAAAGGAATACTTACTTGGTGAATGCCCACAACAGATAAGTAAGAAAAATCGACAAAAACAAATGCAAATGACGGATTTTAATTAAAAAACCCGAAAAACCCTAATTCCCGAAATTAAACACAACCAAAATGAAATTTAAGGGGAAAAGTGAGGGCTTTTGTCGATTTAATATCAAGGAAAATAATGTGGGTGTTGGATTTGGTAGAGAGGGAGGATTAATGGAGAACTTGGGAGATAATCGCACAAAATATCGCAAGTAAGGAAGTGAATGAAATTAGAATGAAAATAAGAGGAAGAATAAGAAACTCCCTACGTGTTATAGACAATTTCACTCGATCGAGTGATTTAAAACCACTCGATCGAGAACTCTAGCTTTCATTCTGCTCGATCGAACATAATTTCACTCGATCGAGTGATCCTTATTTTAGGCATTTCGATCGAGTGTCTGAAACCACTCGATCGAACAGTTTTCTTGGGCATTCCTCTCGATCGAATACAAATAGTACTCGATCGAGTTGTTTTCTCGTGTAACTCATCCCAATGCGATATAAATTCCCCAAACCTGCATAAAAACACGCAAAAACATATCCTGACAATACCAAATCACAAAATAAGCAGTCTATAGTCGATATTCGCTAAGCTAATTAAACTAATGTCTAACAGTTCTAAAAACGCAATAAAGAAATCCAACGGAAATTCAAATTTTACAAATTGTTACACGGGGCATTCCCTGCTTACTGCCCAAAACACTTCAGTAGCCCATAGGAGGGCTTCTGACTGGAGGAGGTCCCTTCAGCATCTCGGACCGTCCTCTTCGAGCTCCATGAGTTTGAATTTGAACTGGTAGAAGGAGAATAGTTGGCATCCACGTACGCGCGAACTTTCTTCTTCTTCTTCTTAATATTCCCATCAATATTGGCTTCTTTCCCAGCACTTTGATTGACTTTAATTGCACCTTGACCGTCATTGACTCTAGCATCCACTTTATCTGTACCTGCAGCAAGGAAAACAGAAGAATATTCCTCCTTTTCGCTCTCAGTCTGAGGCGGAGGGGTTACAATTGCAGCACAATATTCAACATTCTCAGCTGGAGTCTCTTTATCTGAGTCAATAGACGATAGGGCATTGCAAGGTTGAGCTTGCATGGGGGCCCTACGAGATTTAGACTAATGAAAAATCAATTCTTCATCTCCTACCTGAAATGTGAGTGTCTTTCCCCCGACGTCGATCACTGCACGAGCAGTGAATAAAAATGGTCTCCCTAAAATGATAGGGGTGTGAGTGTCCTCGGGGATGTCAAGCACTACAAAGTCTACGGGAATAAAGAATCTCCCGATCTTGACAGGTATGTCCTCTATAACTCCTAGTGGCCGTGATATACTACAGTCGGCCATCTGAACAGTCACATTAGTGCAATTAAATCTGGTCAAACCAAGCCTCCTAGCAAGAGATAAAGGTAAGACGCTCACGCTAGCACCTAGATCGCATAGCGCGTTATCAATCAAATGGGTACCTATATGACACGAAATTGAGAAGCTACCCGGGTTAGTTTGTTTAGGTGGTAACTTATTTTGAACTAATGCAGTCCCTACTTCAGTTAAAGCTACCATCTCATGATCATTTATGTGCCTCTTACGTGTCAAAATTTCTTTCATGAATTTCATATAAGAGGGTACCTGGGTAAGCAGCTCGGCGAACGGAACATTGACGTGAAGGCTTTTCAGGATCTCAGCAAATTTCCCGAATTGTTGATTAGCCTTGTTGTTCTGTAATCGCCTTGGAAAGGGCACAGTGATAGAAATTTCGAGCCCTTTATTCCTTTCTTCTAATGTCTCAGCGGGTTCAAACACTTTTTCACTCGATCGAGACTTTTTACCTCTCGATCGAGGCCTTTCAGGAAACTTTTCACTCGATCGAGCATTCTCAGCCATTCGAGCGAGTTCCTCAATGTCAGCAGTGTTCGATCGAGGCAAAATTCCACTCGATCGAACAGTTTCTTCAGACTTTTCACTCGATCGAGTGGTTTCAACCTCTCGATCGATTCCTTCAATATCCAGTTTACTCGATCGACCCTCAGAACCATTCGATCGAGTAATATCAGCAGCATTTCTACTCGATCGACCACCAGAAATCAGTCGATCGAGTATTTTCTTCGTGCTAGGCATATTTTCAGCAATAGACGTGATACGGTCGTTTCTGTACCAAAAATAAATAAAATTTGATACGGTCGTTTCTGTACCAAAAATAAATACCTATCTACTACTAACAGAAGTCAGCGGTAAGTAGGGTCGATCTCCACAGGGAGGCGGTTTACTATCTACTTGTCTATTCTATCTGTCTAATGTCACAATTGGGGGTTTTGATTGATTTCTAGACTAAAACTAACTAAAAGCAAGGAAGAGAAAGAAGAGATTAAAAGCAAAGAGAGGGGAACTAGGATTTCGGGTCATCAATGAACGTCAGTCAATTGCAACTAAGGTTACAGATCAGTCGATGTGTCGGTCTAAGGGGCAATGAATATCTCCTTTCGGTCTCAATTCGCCCTAAAATGCTATTAGCTTAACTTTCGCCCTCACTAAAGCATCCTATTGTTCACTGCGGGTCTCACCCCTTCCAACCTTTCGGTCCAGGTCAAGGTTTACCGAAGTTAAAAGGCTAATTGCTTCGAATCAACTAGCAGGATACAGTTAAGGCAGCGATTAACAACAAAGACTAAAACAACAACGACGAATCTAATAACCTAATTAGCAATTAACATCCATTCATTAACTCACCTAATCCTAGCAAAGAAATTAGCTAGACATGAATGAATAAAGAACAAGAATAAAGAAAGAAAGAACAATAAGCATTAATTAAACTAAAGAGGAAGGGAAAGAAAGAATTACAGAAATAGATCCGGAATTAATAGAGGAACAAAGTAGCAGTAGTAAAAGTAACGTATGTGGTGTGTGAGAGAGTTACAAATGACGTCCTACCTTCCTATTTATAAGAAAATAGGATTATTGATTAACCTAATGACGGATTAAAACTAAAAAGCCCAAGCCCGTAAGAGAATCCACTCGATCGAGTGGTTTAGAACCACTCGATCGAGCAAATCCGAGCTCAAACCATTCGATCGAGTGAAATA